>NW_022991862.1:0-15000 GCF_902827175.1 Gymnodraco acuticeps
TATTTTCGAAGAGCTTGCATTTTACTCCATTTGCACTTGTCAGTTAGAAGTAGACCCACGAGGAACTCTTCTTTGAATGTGCCGCTTTGTTCATCTTTAGTTGTGTTGTTCTCGCTGTTCTGTATATCGCTAATACATCAATCGCACGTGTGACGGAGAGGGCGGGGGGTCGGTGTGTAGCAGGCTGATATATATCAGATATATATATATATATATATATATATATATATTATTACACCCCTAATATATATATATATTAGGGGTGTAACGGTTCACAGAAGTCACGGTTCGGTACAACAAGGAAAAGCAAAAAAAAGTCCCAAATGCATAATTTTGTTGCTGTTATTTATTTGTAACAGTAGTGCAAGTTTTGGTATGAAACTAAGGAACTCTAACATTTGGAATCATTAACTGTATTACACAGTTAAAAACAAACCACAAACAGTACCACACACACTCAGATGGCCATAGTATCTATAATGGCTGATGTCAAACAAAAAGGTTAAATAAGCTGTACAACTAAAAAGAATGTCTTGAAAATATTAAAATAAATAATAAGAAAGTGTTTCAATCACAATCAATAAAAGGCAATACAGAACTGTATAACATCTCCTGATGTCAACATATAAAATAAATACAATTATAAATATAAAATAAAATCTGTAACTTTAGGAGCAATGTCTAACATGTGTAATTAACTTGTGAGTGTGTGAGGCCATTATGCCTAAATAAAGGTACTCAAGCTTTACTCTATTTTCAAGTTGTTCTTCAGAAAGATGAGTTAGTCTACGTTGTCAGCAGTGAGGGCAGATCTGTTGGCGGTAACTGTCACCTGCCGTCGAGAAAACCCTCTCGCTGGGGACTGAGACTGACTCGGATGTGATTGAGCATGTTCGTGTTACCACTAGCATACCGCACCGCTGTCGAACAACGCCGACACACCGTCCTCGTCCGATCCACAACTCGCACCCCATCATTGTTGTAGTCCACAGGGAACCCTTAATGTTCCCACAGCTGATTTAAAAGAAGCAGGTGGGTCTTCTAGCTCCTGTGTGTTGTGTGAACTCACCGTAGCTACTAACTTTTCTTCTTCTGTTGTGTTTTGTTCTTGTTTTTCACTTGTTATTTACGGGCGGCTGGCTTTTAGGCGCAATACCGCCCCCTGGATTATATATAGTGTAATACTGCCCTGAGTGACAGACTTTTTTCCCACTCGTAAAAAAAGGCGTATTCGCTGTGTGACTGCATGTGCCGAACTGTGACGTCCGAACCGTGACGGTATGGGACGAATACCGTTACACCCCTAACACACACACACACACACACACACACACACACACACACACACACACACACACACACACACACACACACACATACCATGTATACATCCCTTCAGGGGACATTACATTGACTTACATGCATTTCCTGGAGTCTTATCCTAACCTTAACCATAACCAACACATGCCTAACCCTAACCCTAATGGCTGAAACTCCCTGTGACCTCTAGGTTCATTACTGACGATGTGTTCTAAACAAATATAAAGGACTCTTTTGTTCCCCAAATACTTCTATTTGGGAGTACAAAAAACAACTGACTATCTTTCACTAGGGCTATTGGGCCATTTGCTCCACACATCGTTATCCTTCTGCTTTTAGGCAGACTACTAATTAGGCGAGGATAATAATCCTCCATATCTCAGCAATAAATGTAGCACCTTATCTTTAATCTTACTCCTAAACTTAACCACTCAGACTTGATGCCTAAACTTAAGTTAATATCCATCAAACAGTAGACCATCTTATCCTTAATTTGATCTCTAAACCTAACCACTCTGGCTACTTGCCTAATCCTAATATACATCTCCATAATAAGCGTACTACTTCTGTTTTTAGGCAAACTACTAACCGTTCATTATGGCTATTTTGACCATTCACTACACACAACGCACTCCTCCTGTTTTTATGCAGACTACTAATTAGGGGAGAATTATAATCCTCCATTTCTCAGCAATAAATTTAGCACCTAATCTTTTATCTTACTCCTAAAACTTAACCACTCAGACTTCATACCTAAACTTAAGTTAATATCCATCAATTAGTTGACCATCTTATCCTTAATTTAACCTCTAAACCTAACCACTCTAGCTCCTTGCCTTATCCTAAAATACTTCTCCATAAAAAGTTATCTGACTTTCAACTCAAACAATTAAAATCCACTTATGGTACACTTTTCTCTAAATCTCTAAATTCAATTTTTATTTAGAAATATACTTTGGTTCATCCCTCAGTTAGACTTTGTTTTGCTATGGCTGATAAGGGGAGGTGTTGTTCTGTCCGAACAGGCGGTACTTTGACGCAGCGAGGTTTGTTTGGACTGGGCCCCACCCGGCCTGTGGACTTTATTTGGACTGGAATGGTAATTCCCTCAGTCGGTTCCGGGTCTACCTTGGCTTGATGGGGAAGTTGGTTCTTCCCGGATTGAGCAGTGTTCTGGTACAGCTAATGTTTTTTGGACCCGGTTTCCCCAGCTTGGTGAGACCCTGTCTTAATTGATGTGACTGGCACTGGAAAACCTTCCATTTATTTCCCCTAAAATACATTTCCACAAAGAGCTATCTGACTCTCGATTAAAACCATTACAATAAACTAATGGTACACTCTTAACTAAATATCAAATAAAAGACCATCTTCAGTCTAACTGCGGACTATTTTGTTCCCCAAGAATACCAGCTTACCCTAATTTTTGACCACTAATCTTAACCACTCTGGCTCCTTACCTAAGCCTAGAAGCACATTATCTCCCCACTTTTTCATTCTGCTCTCTACACTCTCTAGCCCCTTTCACTTCCGCGCCCCTCTGGGGAACTCCCGGAACAGTTACGGACTAGTCAGAAACAGCCATTTTGCAGGGGTAAGGTGTCCGCCGTAACCACAGCTAGCCCCCTCGTCTCTGTATTTCAAACTTCATGTACCTTATCCACACCTTTCATATATATGACTCAGTCATGATGCTAAGCTAGGGCATGAGCCGACACGTCCTCTAGTGCGCGTGCCTTTCCTTGGATCTCTGTATAACCAATAAGTCGTCGGGCGACAAGGGGAGATCCGGTGGCCCTTACACAAACCTAACCCTTACCCTAACCCTAAACCTAACCAAGTCTTCACCCTAAAATGAATGATTCCCCTCATGGGGACCTCCAATTTGTCCCCATAAGGGAGGCCAGTCCCCACACGTGACTATGTAAACATATTTAGGTCCCCACAAGTATAGTAATGCTAGACCACACACACACACACACACACACACACACGTTACATGCCTTCATGTTTCAGAGTCCGTGTTGAATTTACTTTTTATTTCTGCAGTTTGAAAATGTTCTGCAGGTTTTTGATCCGCATGCCACCGTGATCGCCATCACACACGGAGTCCATCACACTAATGGAGTGTCAACTGGACAACACACACACACACACACACACACACACACACACACACACACACACACACACACACACACACACACACACACACACACACACACACACACACACACACACACACACACACAGCTGACCATCATTACCAGGCTGCAGTGAAGCAGAAAAGCTCAGTAATAGCAGGTCACCGCCCTCTGAGAGAGAGAGAGTATGTGTGTGTGTGTGTGTGTGTGTGTGGGGGATACTAGTAATGTGTTGGTTGAGCAGCTGAGTGATCGACAGACAGGCAGAGAGCGAGAGACAGGAGGGGAGAGTGTGTGTGTTGACCCGTCTCTCCTTCATAGACCAGAGTTCAGACACTCACACTCACACACACACACACACACACACACACACACACACACACACACACACACACACACACACACACACACACACACACACACACACACACACACACACACACAGTTTTAATTAGTGCCGTAGTTTTAGTTGAGTGATCAGCTTGTAAAACTAACAATGTTTGCTGCCCTCCGCAAAAACACAACAGCCCATTTAATTCGACAAACACACACACACACACAGGTTAAATCAATTTCATTTTGTGCTTATGGGATGAAACGGTACGTCGACAAACAGCTCCTGTTATTGACCCGCTGGTATTAATTCTGTCTGATTCAACATTCATTATATATTTAACATTTATTTATATATTTATATACGGGACGTGAAGAGCCTGAAGCGCTGACAGAGGATTTAGAGATATAACTTCTCCATGTTAGAAAAGGTTAAAACACTACACCTGTTTATATTATTATCTCAAATGTTTCCCACTATCTTTAAAGAGTCCCTATCCTACTCTGTATATCAGTATGTAATGCTGCCTTCATGGACCAACAGAACCAGGGAGATGCTGCCTTCAGGGACCAACAGAACCAGGGAGATGCTGCATTCAGGGACCAACAGAACCAGGGAGATGCTGCATTCAGGGACCAACAGAACCAGGGAGATGCTGCCTTCAGGGACAGGAATACCTGAGTAGAACAGAAATAGTGTTTCTTCTTCTGTTTCTCTTTGTCTCTAACTTTGCTCCCATCCGTCTCCCCCTCTCCCCATCACTCCACATTACTCCCTCTCCTCTCGATTACCTCCTCTCTCCTCCATTAGTAACACCTGAATCCTTTATTAGATTGAGGAAGTTGGCCTCATAAATCCGCGCCGCAGCGCCGGCTCACTGTTTTTGGTAATGAAAGGATCTGGTTTAAATTCACATTACCTTTGTGATGTACTTCATGCTTGATCATATCGGGCTCTTTGATTTTATTAACGTCTCTGAATGGATTCTACTCTCCCGTCCATCTCGCCTGAACCCACGACGTCTTCGACCTCCGGGGCGCTGAAGGTCGAGCGGGACGGGGAGCAAGAGAGGGAAATACAGACAGATGGATGTATTACCTTCAGTGATCTGGATGTTTCGTCTGAAGAAAACAACACGTCTCTGAGTCTCTGAGTCCTCCTAAAGCCCTCTGAGACGTCTCAAAGAAGACACGAGGAGGTAACTATGAATCGTGGATCCTCATATAGATCCACATCTGCTCCAAGTTAAAGTCTTTATCTCTTGATGATCTCTATATTTCATTGCCTTATGGAGAGTCCCCACAAACAGGGAGAAGCTGGAGTTTACGGGATGTCTTTGAACGGTCAGACGCTCGTCTTAGAGGTGCTTTTATTTTGAAAGGCTGACTGTGGTAAAGTGAAAAAAAACTGGATCAATAAAGTTTTATGTTTCTTTGTTTCAACACCCGCAAATAAATTAGCTTTAATCTGTTTCCACTTTAATCAATTAATACACACACACACCCACCCACCCACCCACTCACCCACCCACACACACACACACACACACACACACACACACACACACACACACACACACACACACACACACACACACACACACACACACACACACACACACACACACACACACACACACACACACACACAGTTAACCCGGCCCGACCTATCTGCTGCTCCGCTGGTTTCCAACCTGTCAAACTGTCACTGTGTGTGTGAGTGTGTGTATATACAGTAACAAAAGCACTTAACTGTCCAATCAGAAAGTTGAACTTGAAGGGAAGCCCCGCCCCCGGCCTGTCAGTGACGTGGTTTGATTGACAGCTCGACTTATTGTTTACCTTCGACACAAACAACTCTGCTCACTGATTGGCTCACTAGAGTTAAACTGGATGTACTCTATTTGAATATAATATTCATCCCAAGGTTTCAGGGTCTTTGTGGTGTTCAGACGGTGAGGGTGTTCATGTGGTCGAGCAGCTTTCAGGAAAGAGTCCTTCCTAAAGCTCTGACCTCCAACCTCTGGAGGTCAGACGACACACATACACAACCCAATACATCCAACACAGCGCTGAGGTGTGTGTGTGTGTGTGTGTGTGAATACCAACACGTCCTCCAACTCATGCGACCAAATGGGCTGATTGTTCGGGTCCTTATTACGACCAAATATGTCGTTTGTTCCAGCGCTTAATACGTCCTGCTCCCGTTGAATGCTAACGTTACAGAGGGTCATTTATTCACAAATAACCCTCTCTGTAAAATCCTAAATTGTAGGATAGTTTGGCCATTAAAACGCTTTTTGATTAGATTTCTAGCGAGAAGTGTAGATTGTACTCTTAGAATCCACGTCCAGTGGATGTGTAGGATCTATAGTTTGATAGATATTACGAAGCAGCATGTAGTCGTAAAGAGAGTAAAGACTCAGATCTTCCTCCACCTTTAGCCTCACAGACATATGTGTGTGTGAGAGAGAGTGTGTGTGTGAGAGAGTGTGTGTGTGAGTGAGAGAGTGTGTGTGTATGTGATATTAACAGGGCTTTATGGAGCTCGTATCATGAAAATGGATTGGTCGTACAGAAAAGAAGGTTAATCGAGACCTTAAATAAGAACTATAACTCTCTCTATCTCTATTCCCCCCCCCCTCTCTGGGTGAAGGTGTATGTCGGGGGGTGTGTGTGGGGGGGCGTCACCCTCAGGTGCTTTATGTCGCCGCCGGCCTTAACGACGTCTAACAAAATGTCAATGAGGAAGAGGAGGATTTAGTCGAGTCTTTTAGGGTTTCTGAGAGGGGGGGCGAGGAGGTTTAAATCAGCAGGTAAAGAGCAGCCAAACTTGCTGAGACCACACTTTCTCACCCAGACACATGGTGTGTGGGTGTGTGTGTGTGTGTGTGTGTGTGGGTGTGTTCTGTGTGAAAAGGTTGCTGAACCCAGAGGTGTGTAACTTACAACAGATATCACTATGGTAGTGTCGTAGTGATGAGTGTAACCCCCCCCTGCAGGTAGCCACACACACACACACACACACACACACACACACACACACACACACACACACACACACACACACACACACACACACACACACACACACACACACACACGTGTCGGTCAGGGACTCCTTTATTTACATTCCAGAACACAGTAACATCACGATGGAACACTCGGCTCCTATTGGCTAGCGCTCCAACACGTTGTATGTGATAGGCTAAGGGGCGGGACATCCCTAAGCGGTTGACCAATCAGAGCACACGGCACTCTGGTTCTTAACTTTAGTCTTTAGTTTCCTCTCAGAACCAGAACCTGTGTTAAAAAGTTCAGCTGCAACTCTTCAGTTAGTGCTAAAGGTCGACGGAGTAAACGCTAACGACAGGAGGGTGTGTGTGTGTGTGTGTGTGTGCGTGTGTGTGTTGCAATAGCGGAACCCCCTAAAGACATTTACGAGATCTATAAAAGGAAATAATTAAACTGTTTCAGACAGAGGGTGATCAGAGGGCTGCTGATGAACATGAGACCAGAACACGCTCTCTTCCCACTGAACGAGAACCAAGAGAACCCAGAGAACCAAGAGAATCCAGAGAACCCAGCGAACCCAGAGAACCCAGAGAACCCAGCGAACCAAGAGAACCCAGAGAACCAAGAGAACCCAGAGAACCCAGAGAACCCAGCGAACCAAGAGAACCCAGAGAACCCAGCGAACCCAGAGAACCAAGAGAATCCAGAGAACCCAAAGAACCCAGAGAACCCAGCGAACCCAGAGAACCCAGCGAACCCAGAGAACCCAGAGAACCAAGAGAACCAAGAGAATCCAGAGAATCCAGCGAACCCAGAGAACCCAGCGAACCAAGAGAACCCAGAGAACCAAGAGAACCCAGCGAACCCAGAGAACCCAGCGAACCAAGAGAACCCAGAGAACCCAGAGAACTGTAGTGGAAATTTCCTAATATCCTGATATGTTAAAACCAAATGCTTCTCATTTGGTTTAGATGTGCTGTTTGCTCTATCTGTCCTACTTCAAGGCCACAGAGCTGTTTTGGCTACTAGGTTGAGACTCACACAAAGTCACACGAGAACTTCTACAGCTCAAGGCCAGGTGTCTAATAACAATGTGACCGTGTGAAGACAGATTTCTTACCTTCTCATCATTTCTACTATATAAGCTTCGCTATAATATTGAACTGCTTACACTCGCGCAGACTATCCTATACTCTGTGAGACCTGTGTCTATATTTTATTGTAACTGATGTTTATTCGAATAAACATCACCGGAAAGACAACTCTGTCTGTTTCACCATTTATTTGTTTTCTGACTTGTACTCTACAGTATTGGGGTTTTTAGATTTCCATAACAATTGGCGCTGCGAGCAGGGTCTCTGCAAGTTCGATTGGGAACACCTACGAACGCTGGTTGGTCGCTACAGAATCCTCGGATTCCCTCTACCCCGCGACAAAAACAGTACGGGACGAGAGGACCAGCGGCGGGGGTGGAACTGATTGACTTCACGAGACCAAACGGACTTAGAAAGGCTTTCCAATACTGGGTGAGATGTACAATGTCTAAATTGTTTAAAGTTAAACGTAATTAAAACTCCATGACGTTTATGAGAAGGGCTACTCGAAGAAGGGGTTATCCCGTCGTAGATAGTGGGTTTACGATTAGTTTTTTACGTGAGTTGTACTGTGAAACAAACATCACATAGGGTTTATCCCGTCGTAGAAAGTGGGTTTACGATTTAGTTTTTTACGTGAGTTGTACTGGGAAACAAACATCACATAGGGGTTATCCCGTCGTAGATAGTGGGTTTACGATTAGTTTTTTACGTGAGTTGTACTGGGAACAAACATCACATAGGGTTTATCCCGTCGTAGAAAGTGGGTTTACGATTAGTTTTTGCACGATTTGTACTGTGAAACAAATGGTGATTTTGTCATGGGAACAAGGCAAAGTAGGGGGCTTGTACACCCTCCTGAGGGTCCGATTGTAGACGTCATGAGAGTAAAATATGGTGAGGACAGTCTGTCTAAATTAAATATATGGACGGAAATGTTCGGATTTCCAAAGGGAGGTTTTTGAGTAAATTAAAAATCAAGAAACTAAAGAATACATTTATTCTTCAAGAAAGAAGTAGAGATACAAATAAAGTTAAAGTAAAAGACTTATATAGAAAACTGGACACTCACAGAAAGTGTTTATAATAAATACTGGGAGGATTAAGCAGAATGCCGTGAAAGAAGGCAGTTGGCATTGGGCATTAAAGAAAATATTAAGGTTGAAGATGAATGTGAAGAAAAGAAGGAAAATAAATTATTTCCAAAACCATGTAAACCCCAGACATCTCTGTGTTCTTCCATTGCAGGCCTGAATGACCTCTCCTCGACTGGGTATCCTGTCCCTCCCCTGGGGTACAACCCTGGCAATCCGGCTGGCCCACCTCCACCGCCACTACAAGCCCCAGCCATGCAGTCAACTCCAAGCTCGCCACCCCCATCAGCCCAAGTAGATGGGGACAACAGCGGGATAAACAAACCCAAGCCCAAGCAAGTGTTTGGGCAACACACCTCAGTAATGCCTTTCTCAACGGACTCACAGACACAGCGCAAGCTACGCAGAATGCTGGCCGGTCACAATACCGAGGGAGAGGCAGAAGAGGTTTTCCGAGGCAGAAGACGAGAAGCAAGACCTTCATTTGAGAAAGATGTTTCAAGTGTGGCAGTGTTGAACATTGGATTATGGGACTGCTCACAGAACACTGGCAGTGGAGGCAGAGAGGGGGACAGCAAGGACGGGGCCATTCACAATCAGACTGACCTACACCAGATGGGGAGGAGGGGACCCGATCGAGCGAGATGGAAATTCAGCCAGCATCATCGAACCAGAGAAGTGAATACATACACACACATATCATGCTTTTGAAAATTTGAAAATGTAGAAGACATGCCTGTGGTTAAAGAGGGTACATATTTGAAATATGACAGTGAAACAGCATTTGAGAAATGTCCCACACTAACTTTAGCTATCATGGGTGTTGATGTTCTATAGTAAAAAGGGCAGATTTGCCTGATTGCAAATTTAGTGGTAGATTTATGCACTCAATAGGAGCGGCTGGGGTGACTGTAAAGGAGAAGTTTTTGTATCACTTCAGAGTGGAGATAACGGTGATGATAGTCAATCCATTTCCCACATCAGTAAAAAAACAGTTTCTTTTATCCTCCGTCTGCCTAATACATTTACTGGGCAGAGATCTGAAACTCCGGTTCGGCTTAGGCCTCATTTATTCCACAAATGAGGGGTTTAAAGTCCGGCAGCCATCTCCTACGATGGTTCAAAAACTTTTGATGATAAAGACTATGTGAATGTGTATTAAATGGCTGCTGACATATCCTGATTCTCAGGCGTTGTTGCGTTTGACTGATCAACGTGTTTTTCCACCTGCTGTGTTCATGGAGGCTTCTCATTTGCATTATACATGCTAACGTTGTTAATGTTGTTAATCTGTGTAAATGCTATGATGAGTTTTTCTGTTAGAATGTGTGAATGAGGAGCTCATGCTTAAAACTATGCTTGGAGTTTGCTGCGCAGCTGGTTCCTGTTGCACTCACACCCACACAATACAAACTGTGTCAAATCCCAGGGGCGGTCCACACATTTCACTAGCCAGGGGGGCCCACTGAGAGATAGAGGGATTTGGGTCTAATCGTTAAAGATTTGGAGTCAGTCACTGATTGGACATCTACACACACAGAATATGTCATGTACTCTATGTCATGTGACGTGGATAAGATGAAAATGTGCACAAACGTAGCCGTTCTGCGCACATTGCTGTTGGTTGAGGATGATGGGGTAATTCTCATATCTCTGAGCTTCCTGCCGCGCTTTCAGATGGGCCATACTCACTCTGGGCAACTCACAGATAGGACGTAGGGTTAATGTCCACGTTCCGTTCAAATCAACCCCCGTACCCATTGAAACGTGAAGTTGTTGATGGCATTCGGTCAGTGTTTACCTCTCTGTTTAAACAAGGGGTCATTATTCCGTGTAACGATTCCGGTACGCACTCCAGTGTTTCCTGTCAAAAAGATCAGAGACAAAACCTCCTGACGAGTGGAGATTTGTCCAGGATTTACAGCTGTAAATGCAGCTATGCACGCTCGTCCCAAGTCCTTATCTGATTCTTTCAAAAGTTCCAGCCTCTGCAGCATTTTTTTACTGTAATAAGATCTCTCAAATGCATCTTTCAGTGTTCCTGTACACGAAGACAGTCAATTTTGTTCACATTTGAATATAAGGGTAAACCTTACAGATTCACACGTTTGTGTCAAGGCTACTGTGTACAACCAGGCATTGTGTACAAGGTTGGTCTCTCTCCAAGTTTCTAAAGGCATCGCTCTCATACAAGGCCAGTTTGATGACCTCATGATTTGCGCACCCACAGCAGTGTTCATAACACACGGCTGTTGTTATGCTTGTTGTGATGTTACATTAGTCCGTTCTCGGCTTGTAATTATGCCGTTACAAGTTTCAAAGTTGTATTTATCATCTGAATTTGCCGAAACAAGTTTGGTATTCTGAAGCCAATACTTTGTTCATTCTAAAACAGATGAAAACAAACGGTCTTTTATACAAAATGGAAATATTATACAAGTAAAACTACATGTTACTTTAATCCCATGTAATTGTAGAATGAACACAGTCTTCCTTTGTATAAGTCAGGTGTTTTGAGTAGTCAAAATTACCTACAAATCATTGTACACATTTGTAAATATTATTTTCCACTTGTTACCATTGTGAGGTTATTTTGTATGCAGCGCTGCGTGATTTTGTAGCTAGAAATTCAGACTAAAGTACTCAGATATTGTACTTGAATAAAAGTAGAAGTACCAGAGTGGTACAGTAAAAGTCCTGCATTCAAAATGTTCCTCAAGTGAAAGTAGAAAAGTATTCTCATCTAAATATAGTGAAAGTAGCGACAGTAAAAGTAGTCGTTGTGCAGATTGGTCCATTTCAGAATAATATATATGATATGTTTTATAATGATTGATCATGAAAGTGTTCTCAAAGCTGGTGCAGCTAGTTTGAAGTACTTTGTATACTGCAGGGTAGCTGGTGGATTTACTCCAGGTGGAACTAAAGTCTGATTCAACACTTGATTAGATTTCACATCGTTCATCCAGATCTGTGAAGTAACTAAAAGTATTTTTTTTAAAAATAGTAATCAATGATGTTTTGAGAAGTTATTTGGCTGATTGTTTTTATATCGGCTCAGCCAGGTTATATGGGAGGCCCAGTCTACGTACACTCTAAAAACAAATGCTTGGCTTAACAAAGAGAATCAAGGCAATAGGTTGCATCGATGGTTATTGAGTTAAGACAACTTCTAATGACATGTTGTTAAAGCAACAAAGTTATTTGAGTTAGGGGAGAAGGCGTTTCCTCTACAATCAGGTGTTTTCAATTACCACTTACTTAATCATTGGTAGCATAAACACAAGTTTTTAAGTTGATTACTCCAAACGTTCCAACTTGATTTACCGTAGGATTTAAATGTAATCTTAAGTTGTGTATACTTAATTACCACATGTTGAACATGAACAGATGTTTTTAAGTGGACAGCCATTTGTAAATTAAGTTGCTCCAAATAATATTGTATTCAATCGGGTTTTTCTCTTAGCTTATTCATGTTTTTGCCTTTAAAGAAGGAAATTAATTGATTCCACAACAAAAATATTAGGCAATTCACTTTTTATTTTTGAACTGCAGTTGTTTATTTCAACACATGATGTTTCAATCAGGAGAGTTTGAATTTCAAGTTGTATTTGAATGACAAGACCTTAACTCAAGGTGTAGAACAATAAGTTATCAAGCCAATTGCATTACAATACCTCAACTTGAATTTAGGGTGAAGTCAATTAACGCAGAAATCAGAGTTCAAATGACACAATTAAGTTGCAACTTAAACTGTTTATCTAAAATCAATTAACTCACATTTTTATCTTGCAACCAGTGCATTTAATTAAGTGGAGGTGAAAGGTCGCTTGAATTCGTTTTTAGACGTACAGATCACTCATTTTGATATTAATATTAAACTTAGTTTTCTTTTCTTTAATTTTTCATCCTCGTGTAGAATGCTATCACGAAACACACATTTGGTTGTTTATAGCATAAAGAACATCTGAGTTAATGTGAGGTAGGGAAATACTCATTTGAGTATGTGCATATAAATATGTAATTTACAACAGCTATAAGATGCTTGAAAAGTGCTTGAATTTGATTTTGGAAAAGGTGTAAGAACCCTCTTATTGACCTTTGCCTGAAGACGGTGACGAACACGACTGTGTGCACACCTAGACCGGACTTAAAAGACGTTCCTCTGACCAAGGCTGACCTCATTTTGTATGTTGATGGGTCTGCCTGTCGCAACCAAGGGGGCACTAATCGGGTGGGTTTTTCTGTTGTTTCAGATTCTGCTGTACTCCGTTCTGGACCACTCCCATGTCACCTCTCGTCTCAAGCGGCAGAGCTGATCGCACTAACTGAAGCCTGCACGCTTGCAAAAGGCAAAACCGTGACTATTTACACTGACTCACGATATGCTTTTGGGGTAGTGCACGATTTTGGGGCTATTTGGAAGTGTAGACAATTTCTGAAATCTGATGGCAAACCAGTACTTAACCATGTACTGGTTGCAGGCTTACTAGACGCCATTCTGCTCCCATCTGAAGCTGCAGTCTGTAAATGTGCCGCACACGCAAGCAGTACAGACCCAGTTTCCCTAGGAAATGCCACTGCTGACACAGGTCTGTCATGGACACAAGCTCTGCCCATTGTGCTGATGTACATGCGGATGATGAAAAGAACACGGAGTCAACTCAGCCCATTTGAAATCCTTTTTGGGGCTCCTCCACAGATTGGACTCAAGGCTCCAGGATGTCCTCTTCCCTCCACAACTTTGTGTGAGGATGCTATGTTGTGCTATTGTGTTAACCTATCATCCACTTTAGCAGATATCCGACGTCAGGTGGTCGCAGCATTGCCTACTCCTGCCACTGGTCCACTTCATCATCTCCAACCCGGCGACTTCGTGCTGGTCAAGGATTTCCGGAGAAAGAGCTGGAAATCCAATCGTTGGCAAGGTCCATACCAGGTGCTTCTGGTCACCCAGACAGCGGTAAAGGTCGCCGAGAGAACTACGTGGGTCCACGGCAGTCACTGCAAGGTCGTAGTCACAGGAAAGGGGAAACAGAAGTAGATGACAACAAGTGATGTGTCCTAGTCACCAACAGATGACAACAAGTGATGTGTCCTAGTCACCAACAGATGTAGATGACAACAAGTGATGTGTCCTAGTCACCAACAGATGTAGATGACAACAAGTGATGTGTCCTAGTCACAACAGAAGTATATGACAACAAGTGACGTGTCCTAATCACCAACTTGCACCACACTTGCACTACATACACTAAAACACACTACACACAAGGTATCACAAGCGAGTGCCAGCTGAGCGGTTCCATATGCTCTCTGGTTCCTCGTTTGTGTTATCAGTGTGCGAAGTCTGTCACAAAATCGACCGAGGGAATACACACACACACCCCATGGAGCATTCCCACCTCGTGATGACGGCTCGTCTGGGAAAACGACAACGCAACCGTGAGCAATACTACCGGAGAGCCTGGACAATCATAAAATGGTTCCTCTGCATATTTGCTATGATAGTTGTGTTAGGACTAGTCCTATTTTATGTATCCATGGTCAGCACACAGCATGTCAGCCAAAATCGAGATATCTAAGAGGTACATGGGGAGAGCAGGGCGAACCACACGGGCAGAGGGGCTGGTCAAGACAGGGATTGGTAACATTACTCTAAGGGATGGGGAAGATAGCACAGTGCAGTTACGATGTTTACAATATCTCGTATTGCATATTCAGTGTCCCTGGAAGAATCCTTTCTAACGTAGCATTCCCTGATGTTAACCATATTTCCCTCCAACTGGCCTGGCCCAGTGATGCTGGGTTTAGCTCGCCACAAGATTACGTTTGGTTGTGCGGCGACAAGCTCTATCAACTTCTGGCTCCCCTCTGGATAGGTACATGCACTCTAGTGGATTTGAATCCAGCAGTCACGGTCCTCACGTCCTTAATGTACACGACACATCATTACCCAGAGTTCCAACACCCGGACCACCACAAGGTAAAAAGAGAGCT
>NW_022991862.1:20000-71991 GCF_902827175.1 Gymnodraco acuticeps
TTTTATACACACACACACACTAGCCTAATAATACCTTAGTTATAAGGACATCAGGTATAACTGGTCATTTTATACACACACACACACTAGCCTAACAATACCTTAGTTATAAGGACATCAGGTATAACTGGTCATTTTATACACACACACACACACTAGCCTAACAATACCTTAGTTATAAGGACATCAGGTATAACTGGTCATTTTATACACACACACACACTAGCCTAACAATACCTTAGTTATAAGGACATCAGGTATAACTGGTCATTTTATACACACACACACACACTAGCCTAACAATACCTTAGTTATAAGGACATCAGGTATAACTGGTCATTTTATACACACACACACACACACACACTAGCCTAACAATACCTTAGTTATAAGGACATCAGGTATAACTGGTCATTGTATACACACACACACTAGCCTAACAATACCTTAGTTATAAGGACATCAGGTATAACTGGTCCATTTTATACACACCACACACACTAGCCTAACAATACCTTAGTTAGTAAGGACATCAGGTATAACTGGTCATTTTATACACACACACACACACACACACTAGCCTAACAATACCTTAGTTATAAGGACATCAGGTATAACTGGTCATTGTATACACACACACACACACTAGCCTAACAATACCTTAGTTATAAGGACATCAGGTATAACTGGTCATTTTATACACACACACACACACACTAGCCTAAATAATACCTTAGTTATAAGGACATCAGGTATAACTGGTCAATTGTATACACACACACACACACTAGCCTAACAATACCTTAGTTATAAGGACATCAGGTATAACTGGTCATTGTATACACACACACACACTAGCCTAACAATACCTTAGTTATAAGGACATCAGGTATAACTGGTCATTGTATACACACACACACACTAGCCTAATAATACCTTAGTTATAAGGACATCAGGTATAACTGGTCATTGTATACACACACACACACTAGCCTAACAATACCTTAGTTATAAGGACATCAGGTATAACTGGTCATTGTATACACACACACACACTAGCCTAACAATACCTTAGTTATAAGGACATCAGGTATAACTGGTCATTTTATACACACACACACACACGAGCCTAACAATACCTTAGTATAAGGACATCCAAGGGTATAACTGGTCATGGTATACAGCACACACACCACTAGCCTCAACAAATACCTTAGTTATAAGGACATCAGGTATAACGGTCATGTTTATACACACACACAAACACTAGCCTAACAATACCGCTAGTTATAACGGAACATCAGGTATAACGGTACCATTGTATAACATCCACACACTATAGCCTACAAACCTTAGTTATAAGGACATCAGGTATAACTGGGCAAGTCGATAGGGACTTGGCTTGGCAACTGGAAGGTCACCAGTTCAAGTCCCGGCAAGACCAAGTGCTACTGAGGTGTCCCTGAGCAAGGCACCGTTCCCCACACTGCTCCCCGGGCGCCGTTCAAAATGGCAGCCCACTGCTCCTAACACTAGGATGGGTCAAATGCAGAGAAACAATTTCCCCACGGGGATTAATAAAAAGTATATCTATCTATCTTTTACACACACACTACCCGAACAATACCTTATTTGTGAACCACTCAGATTGAACACAAAAGCATTCTTGATGTTAGACTGGTTGTAATAAAGGGAGCAGGACACAGTTTTTCAGCTCTCTGTTGGTTAACAGTCTAAATCACTTGCACAGTTTTAGCTGAGGAGAAAGAGCCCCTACATCTCTCACCAATGACAAAGGAATGAGCTCCCTAAGACGCTGCTATTGTGTGGCCTGCAAATGTTTTACAGGATTTCTGTACCAGTTGAGTGTACACAATGACAAGGACTTTTAATTTGCAGATATTTCAAATTATTTTTGTTTTGTGTGCCATTATTCCAGAGAGTGAAAGTTGGAAGACAGAGGATAAGACATTGCCTGTAAGCTACAGACGGCTTGGGATTCGAACCCACCTAGTAGTCAGCGGAGACCACTTTCAAAGGCCGCACGCACTAACCACTGCGTTGAATATACTGACATCATTTATACGTTAATATTAGACACCGATTCAAACTGTAGACTCAATGGGATTTCTTCAAATAAAAAAGGACAATAGACTCAAGAGCTTGAATTTAAGTATTTAACTCATTTTAATGAACCTTTTTTCAACAAAAATGTTAATTTTACTGAAACACATACCTAGAGAAACTGATGATTTTGCAGTGAAGACAAGCAAATCAAAAACTTAAATAACCAACTGCATTCACCCACAAAGCTTATTTTCTTCAATATACAATAATGTAATGGAAAAATACCATTGCTTTTTGTGGAGGAAGCCCTTGTGATGTTAACTGTGCAACTCTATTGGAACAGTTATCTGGAAGTGTACAAAAACAAGGACTCTTAAATACTGTGAACAAGTTCTGAAAACTGGTCTCTCTATGAGACTGATTTGCTTTTAAACATCAGACCCCTGTTCCTTACACGTCTCTTATGTTCTGAACAGATCTTTCTGCTTGCACTGCTCACACTCCAGCTGTGATGCGAGCTGCCCCTTTGTAATGTGTGCTTCCAAGTGTTTCAATACAGCATTAACTTCATTTCTGCTCCATGGTCTTTTCACAGATCTTCCTGGTGGACCGCTGCAAGTCCTGAGGAAAAGAATGTCATTTTCATAATTTGTAGAAAAAACCATTACATTTAGATGAAAGGCCGATACACTCAATAGAAGCATGTTTGGGGTTTGTTAGTTGTATCTTAATTCAAATATATTAAAAACCTAGAGATTTATGCAGACACAATCATGTCCCCAACTGAACTCTAAATATAGTGCTCTGTAAATATACTTTCAAAAACACAATAAAGAATCATTTTAAAAGAAAGAAACTCAAAAGAAGTTTAAGTTTTTTCAACAAACTTGAGTAGTATTAACCAAGGTTGTGTATTTATATATAAAAAAATTCCATGGGGTGCATTGTTAAGTAGGAGGGGGGTTACTACTGTGTTCTCTGGTATGAGAAGAGCTTGAAGTGGCAATAAAAAGGTGTATTTAGAGTTGTTGTTGTTTAGTGAAAAATGTTTACTCTGCTTTTATATATTCTTTATAAATGCGACATCAATTTACAGCATTACACGGCTTTAATTGCATACAGAGTTGGCTGAATGATTTCAAGACTAACGATTATCACAATTTTTGCGGACATCCAGATTCTCTGCAAATTGTGATTTCTGCTCAAAGTAAAGTAAAGTATATTTATACTGCTAGCGTACCAGAACAATGACAGAGCACAGGAATCATGCTGACGGGATGAATGCACTCGACAGTCCTCTGTAATGGATCCAGCAGAAGTCAAAATGAGCAGATCAGATTTTAAATGAAGACAAACCAACATAACTCACATCATTGGTGAAACAGAAACATATTGCATTGGATCCTTTGGGGTTGTACCGGCCCCTTGAAAACAAAGGCATGAATATGTGGAGTCCTGCCTTTGGAGCTGCTGGTCTCACCCTGGGTCTCCAACAGCTTATACAGACTCAGTTATTTGTGGGGAACTTCATTTTGAAAGCCAATTTATATTATTTAAAATATATAAACGGAACAAAAGCTGGAACTGAACTGGACCCTGTAAAAAAAGAATCAATGTTGATGTAAAATAATAGTTTTCCGATGAGCTTATTCTTCTCTCTGGTCTATCTGTTTACAATTATCAATGAGAACAAACTCGGACAAAGACAGTAAAGTATATGACTTTATATTACCGTAACCCACTGGCGTCTCAATGCACTTTCTGAACTCACGGCCTCTTCCTGGATCCGTGGCATCTTTTTCTTTCTCCTAGGAAAAAGAGAAACTTAAACTTCACCCAGTGTAACTTTAGTGTCTGACGAGAGACGATAACATTTGTTCCGACTGCAGCAAATCCTCCCTGGGCCGTTCACACCGTTCTTTGTATACGAGCAGATTGTTGTGCTCTGGCCTCTTTCAGCCATTTCTATTTCTGGCCTTGTTTGGTTTATGATCATTCCTGTTTTTTTTTATATATATATATATATATATATATATATATATATATAAATAAACAACCAAAACAAACATCTCTGACAGAGAAGGCTGCAGTTGATCATGCACTCATTTTAATTGGTGCCCCCATGGCATGTGTCATGTTAGAATTTAGAGCTGCCAGACTGTACAAATATGTTTTTAATGCAAATGACGCTTGAATCTCATTTCAAAAATAATATTCAATGCACCTTTTCTTTGAAATCAATAATTAAAATGTCCCATGCACATCTGCATTACCTTTGGCATGGTCGGCTTCAGGCGCAGTCAAATCCACCTTTTGGGCTTTTTCCTAATAAAAAAACTATCTTGAAATACTACAAATATCAACATGACAATTCACACATTTTAAGTTTCTTGGCATGAAAAATAAACAGATTTTGCAGAGCCAACTTTAACAGCTAATGCAACAGCCTATACTAAATACTACAATATTATTTGTATTGATAGCTGGAGGGGAACATCTGTAGTTAAACTGGTCTCTTTAGTAATGGATTAATCCAAGAGACGTTGTAGTAGTAACATCACAAACAGATGTAACCTGTTTGCCCCAACACAGACCATCTAAGGCCCTTCCACACATTACCTTGAGTTGGAGGACACTTCATCAGGACTCTTTAGATGGAAGAGACAGAAACTGAGTCTACAGATTTAATGGAGGACAATTTCAAAGATTTGTTCTCTGTTTAAAGTAAAAAGTAACCCTGGCTTATATGATTGCAATTAGATTTTAAACTTTACCACACCATATGACGTACTCCAGGAGACCTCCTTTTGGTAACTGTTGTGCCTTTTCAAGGTGATTACTGTACACCTTGTTTCATGTCTGGAGAGGAATGTGCTAGAGATGTCACTGATTTTGTGGTGCCAATAAAGCAACAAGATGGCTCCGCAGTGTGCAGCCCTTCATTGCTAGATATTGTCCTATAAAAAAGGTACTCCCCCAAATCTGTACCATTACACATATTCTGAAAAAGAACATCTGTGTTACTGTTACAGCCGCTGCTACCTTGTGCCTTTAACTCTGTGTGTGTGTGTGTGTGTGTGTGTGTGTGTGTGTGTGTGTGTGTGTGTGTGTGTGTGTGTGTGTGTGTTACAGCCGCTGCTACCTTGTGCCTTTAACTCTGTGTGTGTGTGTGTGTGTTACAGCCGCTGCTACCTTGTGCCTTTAACTCTGTGTGTGTGTGCGTGTGTGTGTGTGTGTGTGTGTTACAGCCGCTGCTACCTTGTGCCTTTAACTCTGTGTGTGTGTGTGTGTGTTACAGCCGCTGCTACCTTGTGCCTTTAACTCTGTGTGTGTGTGTGTGTGTGTGTGTGTGTGTGTGTGTGTTACAGCCGCTGCTACCTTGTGCCTTTAACTCTGTGTGTGTGTGTGTGTGTGTGTGTGTGTGTGTTACAGCCGCTGCTACCTTGTGCCTTTAACTCTGTGTGTGTGTGTGTGTGTGTGTTACAGCCGCTGCTACCTTGTGCCTTTAACTCTGTGTGTGTGTGTGTGTGTGTGTGTGTGTGTGTTACAGCCGCTGCTACCTTGTGCCTTTAACTCTGTGTGTGTGTGTGTGTGTGTGTTTACAGCCGCTGCTACCTTGTGCCTTTAACTCTGTGTGTGTGTGTATGCAAATGAGCTGTGCCGTTCCTATGCTGTCAGTGGCCGTCCCGACCTCGCAACATCCGCGGGGATTGGACAGACGTCACCCAAGCCCCTGCCTGCTTCTGCCACGTCATCCGGGGGAGGAGCATAAAGGCTGGGCACAGATACCATTCGGGAGGCTCTGTATTGTGTGACAGACGCCTCAAAACTCTCATTGTGACAAAGCCATTTTCTGTGATTCCTAAGACTGCGTAGCAGTGTGTGTTCTGTAGGGTTCTGTGCGAGCACACTGATTAGCAGTGTGTCCTAGTATTCTGTGTCTAGTGTAGGGTTTGGGTGTGTGTATTACGTAGATCCAGGTTGCTTAGCTCCTGTAGAACCGCATTTAGGATATTGACATTGTGAAACAGCGTAGACCCAGGTTAGCTTAGCGCCTGTAGATCAGCTTTGTGAACATATTGCTTAGACCCCGGTGATTAGCACAGGTTGATCAGCAACAGCTGTGTTTCCACACAGCCTCGTTTTGATTATTGTTTTGTTCCACTTTAGAAGTGAGGTACTTTCTTTTCCTTTTGTATACCCTGGTGCTACTCTCTTTTGGAGTGCTCCTCTTGTTAACTAGTAACAGTTTGGCCCTGTGTTGGTGTCAAACTGTTTGTGTACATTCTGGTGTTTATCATTTTTGGTTACAAATAAACCACCGGTAACAATTACCAATTCCAAACTGGTCGTGTCGTTTCCCTTTGTACCCCTAGCCAAGAGGGAACGTAACAGTTACATACCCCTTACTCCATGTGCAGGATCTGGCTCTTCATCGTCTCCATGGTTCCAACTCATCTGAAAAACACAAATCAATATATTTATGTATAAATAAAAAAAGTTAATTTGTCCAATTTTCATTTCCCGTCCTTTTAGTCAATTTCCTGTAGTTATATTTTTTCTGAATGTTGTTGTAGAAATAATCTTGTTTCTGTAATGCACTAAATGTATTTGAATATATCTATTGAAAAGGCTTTGTATTATTATTATCATTTTAATAATATTATCATAAGTAATAATAATAATACATAAATTGAGCACATACCTTCAATCTCAATCTCGTCAAGAGATGTTCCTTGATATGCAGCCAAAGATCCTTTCTCCATCGCCAGTAGAATCTTTGAGATTTTTGCAATCTCAATAGTTGCCTCTGGCAGTCGATAAAAGTCTCGATGGACCCGTATGGCATGGCCCAAGAAGTTGGCTAGTTGGTCTAGCTCATTGTTCTTAAGGTTAAGAATCTGGGACAATGCTTGCGAAGTTGTGTAGACCTGAGATACTCCGGATTGTTTGCACCACACTGACGTGCAAAAAGCCTGATGCAGTCCTGTCCCCTGTAGAAGCTGGTGGAGGGGCACGGTGATCTTCCAAATACACTCTTAAAAATGTTGGGTTGTTTTGTCAACCCAACCACTGGGTTGAGCCTGTTGGTTAATTTAATTGGGTTATTTTGATGGAAATGGGTATTCTGAGAACCCAATTCGCTAGGTTATTTCTGTTGGGTATAGAGTTATTAGCTGTTGGGTTGCAATTTCTATGAGGTTGTGTTGGGTTGTTTTGGAATACCCAACACATTGGGTTGACGTGCACAACCCGCGAAACCAAGCACCTCCCACTCTCCCGCTCCAACACGACAGTTAAGTTTTGGTCAGACGGTCCCAGTAAGTGAAGAGAGGAGACTCAAAGCAAAGGTTTGTTACATACATTACATATACATTGTTTTACCATGTAGTTGACTTGATATTATTATTATATAAAGCGTCATATTGTTGTTAAGATGTAAGTTCGTGGAGCACTATTGTGTACATTGCATCAAAGTAGCAAGCTAACACGTTAGCTGGCTAGCTATGTAGCAAACACACTATGTTGTTGTTACTCAAAATGACCCGAGAAATGTGTCATGTATTGTAGCTAGGAGGACAACGTTAGTTATCTCGTCAATTTGGCTTTTAATGCAATATCACACAAGTGAGTGTTATTGAGGGGAAAGCGCGGTAGTGAATCAGCTAGCCTCTGCATGCTAGCAGGCCTCACCTAGCTAGCTCACCAGGCTTTCCACGGCACCCGTTTAACCGCCGACTAAAACTTTGGTAACGTTAACGTTAGGCCTAACCATCCATCCATCCATCCATCCATCTTCTCCCGCTTATCCGTGGTCGGGTCGCGGGGGTAGCAGTTCCAGCAGAGAGCCCCAAACTTTCTTTTCCCTGGCGACATCAACCAGCTCTGACTGGGGGATCCCAAGGCGCTCCCAGGCCAGCGAAGAGATATAATCCCTCCACCTGGTCCTAGGTCTACCCCTTGGTCTCTTCCCAGCTGGACGTGCCTGGAACACCTCCCTAGGGAGGCGCCCAGGTGGCATCCTAACTAGGTGCCCGAACCACCTCAACTGGCTCCTTTCGACGCGAAGGAGGAGCGGCTCAACTCCGAGTCCCTCCCTGATGACCGAACTTCTCACCTTATCCCTAAGGGAGACACCAGCCACCCTGCGGAGAAAAACCCATCTCGGCCGCTTGTATCCGCGATCTCGTTCTTTCGGTCATGACCCATCCTTCATGACCATAGGTGAGGGTAGGAACGAAAATGGCCCGGAAGACCGAGAGCTTTGCCTTCTGGCTCAGCTCCCTTTTCGTCACAACGGTGCGGTAAAGCGACTGCAGTACCGCTCCCGCTGCTCCGATTCTCCGGCCCATCTCACGCTCCATTGTTCCCTCACTCGAGAACAAGACCCCGAGATACTTGAACTCCTTCACTTGGGGTAAGGACTCATTCCCTACCTGGAGTGGACAGTCCATCGGTTTCCTGCTGAGAACCATGGCCTCAGATTTGGAGGTGCTGATCCTCATCCCAGCCGCTTCACACTCGGTTGCGAACCGATCCAGTGAGTGCTGAAGGTCGCAGACCGATGAAGCCATTAGAACCACATCATCTGCAAAAAGCAGTGGTGCAATCCTTAGTCCACCGAACTGCAGACCCCCTCCCCCATGACTACGCCTCGAAATCCGATCCATGTATATTACAAACAGGATTGGTGACAAAGCGCAGCCCTGGCGGAGGCCAACCCTCACCGGAAATGGGTCCGACTTACTGCCGAGGACCCGGACACAGCTCTCGCTTTGGGAGTACAGAGATTGGATGGCCATGAGTAGAGACCCCCTCACCCCATACTCCCGCAGCACCTCCCACAGTAACTTCCTTTGGCGTTCCTGTTGCTATATACTGTACATAGCAACAGGAACCCCCTTTGGCGTCCTGTTGCTATGTACAGTATATAGCAACAGGAACCCCCCTTTGGCGTTCCTGTTGCTATGTACAGTATATAGCAACAGGAACCCCCTTTGGCGTTCTGTTGCTATGTACAGTATATAGCAACAGGAACCCCCTTTGGCGTTCCTGTTGCTATGTACAGTATATAGCAACAGGAACCCCCTTTGGCGTTCCTGTTGCTATGTACAGTATATAGCAACAGGAACCCCCTTTGGCGTTCCTGTTGCTATGTACAGTATATAGCAACAGGAACCCCCTTTAGCGTTCCTGTTGCTATCGTACAGTATATAGCAACAGGAACCCCCTTTGGCGTTCCTGGTGCTATGTACAGTATATAGCAACAGGAACCCCCTTTGGCGTTCCTGTTGCTATGTACAGTATATAGCAACAGAACCCCCTTTGGCGTTCCTGTTGCTATGTACAGTATATAGCAACAGGAACCCCCTTTGGCGTTCCTGTTGCTATGTACAGTATATAGCAACAGGAACCCCCTTTGGCGTTCCTGTTGCTATGTACAGTATATAGCAACAGGAACCCCCTTAGCGTTCCTGTTGCTATGTACAGTATATAGCAACAGGAACCCCCGTTGGGCGTTCCTGTTGCTATGTACAGTATATAGCAACAGGAACCCCCCTTTAGCGTTCCTGTTGCTATGTACAGTATATAGCAACAGGAACCCCCTTTAGCGTTCCTGTTGCTATGTGACAGTATATAAGCAACAGGAACCCCCTTTAGCGTTCCTGTTGCTATGTACAGTATATAGCAACCAGGAACCCCCTTTAGCGTTCCTGTTGCTATGTACAGTATATAGCAACAGGAACCCCCTTTAGCGTTCCTGTGCTATGTACAGTATATAGCAACAGGAACCCCCTTTAGCGTTCCTGTTGACTATGTACAGTATATAGCAACAGGAACCCCCTTTAGCGTTCCTGTTGCTATGTACAGTATATAGCAACAGGAACCCCCTTTAGCGTTCCTGTTGCTATGTACAGTATATAGCAACAGGAACCCCCTTTAGCGTTCCTGTTGCTATGTACAGTATATAGCAACAGGAACCCCTTTAGCGTCCTGTTGCTATGTACAGTATATAGCCAACCAGGAACCCCCTTTTTGCGTTCCTGTTGCTATGTACAGTATATAGCCAACAGGAACCCCCTTTAGCGTTCCTGTTGCTATGTTACAGTATATAGCAACAGGTAACCCCCTTTGCGTTCCTGTTGCTATGTACAGTATATCAGCCAACAGGAACCCCCTTTAGCGTTCCTGTTGCTATGTACAGTATATAGCAACAGGAACCCCCTTTAGCGTTCTGTTGCTATGTACAGTATTATAGCCAACAGGAACCCCCTTTAGCGTTCCTGTTGCTATGTACAGTATATAGCAACAGGAACCCCCTTTAGCGTTCCTGTTGCTATGTACAGTATATAGCAACAGGAACCCCCTTTAGCGTTCCTGTTGCTATGTACAGTATATAGCAACAGGAACCCCCTTTAGCGTTCCTGTTGCTATGTACAGTATATAGCAACAGGAACCCCCTTTAGCGTTCCTGTTGCTATGTACAGTATATAGCAACAGGAACCCCCTTTAGCGTTCCTGTTGCTATGTACAGTATATAGCAACAGGAACCCCCTTTAGCGTTCCTGTTGCTATGTACAGTATATAGCAACAGGAACCCCCCTTTAGCGTTCCTGTTGCTATGTACAGTATATAGCAACAGGAACCCCCTTTAGCGTTCCTGTTGCTATGTACAGTATATAGCCAACAGGAACCCCCTTTAGCGTTCCTGTTGCTATGTACAGTATATAGCAACAGGAACCCCCTTTGGCGTTCCTGTTGCTATGTACAGTATATAGCAACAGGAACCCCCTTTAGCGTTCCTGTTGCTATGTACAGTATATAGCAACAGGAACCCCCTTTAGCGTTCCTGTTGCTATGTACAGTATATAGCAACAGGAACCCCCTTTAGCGTTCCTGTTGCTATGTACAGTATATAGCCAACAGGAACCCCCTTTAGCGTTCCTGTTGCTATGTACAGTATATAGCAACAGGAACCCCCTTTAGCGTTCCTGTTGCTATGTACAGTATATAGCAACATACATCTTTTGTAATTTTTGAATAAATATTTGAAGTTTTTCAGAAAACTTCAGGATTTAGAAGGCGTTTTTAGAATCGGCCTCAGGTCTAAATGGGTTCATCCAATAGTATACACAGGACATGCTGTATAAAGCCCACTTCTTTTCAGAAGTAGTAGAGTTGGTGCATATAATTCTTGTGCACATACAGTAGCTTGTGCACATTATGTTATGCATTGTCACTACTCGTGAGTTTGGATTCCTACAGGCTAAATCTTGGTCATGCTTTTATTAACCTTGCTTCTTTAAGTATTGGAGCTCAGCCATCATAGGTCTTGTCAACTTGCCCTGAATTATGTCAATATCTTTATTTGTCCTGGATTTCAAACTGCATCACTTTATGGTCAGGAAAATGTACTTTTTTACTATGCACTAGGAATAGTGAGTATATTGTCTAAATGACCATGTTTCTCAATTTGTCTCCATCTTTTAGATTGCACAAGATGTTTCGATCCTCTTCGCAGAGCCTGCACCTAAACTCTTGGAAACGTGGGTTCCTCTTTACGCTGACCAGATCATTCGTCTGGCGAAACGCGAAGGGAAACTCGCATTGCCAGAGGAACAGATCAATCTGGGTAAGATAGTTATTTTATAACAAACTTAGCAAATGTAAAGAATACCTTACTAATAATAATAATGAGTTTGTTTTTATATCATGCTTTTCTGGATACTCAAATGCACTGTACATAAGAACTTAACTAACAGAACACTCAAACAAGAAAGACTTTTTTCTGGGTGATTTGATTGATGTGGAACTTTATTGTATGATCCGACTATTCGAGTCTATATGGACACCCATCACTGTCCTCCTACAGGTGCCAGGGGAGAAGTAGCCCTGATGCTGCTGCCTGTCATGCTCCCTCTGCCTGTATATAAACAGGGCAAAAATTGGTCCGCGCCAGTGTGGAAGAATCTAAATCATTCTTCATTGATGTTAAGCCCGTAAGTTATTTACCTTTGAACAGAAATTCAAATATAAATTCATAGTGAAATGACTCCAATCATTCTTTAACACTGTTGGAAAGCCTGATTCCTCTTTACAACGAGGTGCAACTTGTAAAGATTGTATTCGTGGAATGAGTGACACAGCTTGACGTTTGTCAGAATACTCATTTCATGAAGCACTATTATTACAAGTTGTAACTCGGTATAAATTGTTACTCCATATCGACGTGGGATGTGTAAACCACAGACCACACATAAGTAGACTGGCCACGCACCCAGAATAAATTGTTTAAGACCACGCCATTGAATTTAGGGCTTCTTTCTTAAATCAGCTGATGGGGTGGGAGAGGGTTGAAAGAGCTTCAGCTGATGACAATTTCTCTGCACCGGTAGAAATACTTATCTTTTTTCTTTTCTTTCTCATCATAGGTCGGAACTAACATGGTGGAGTATTTGGAGCAAGCCAAATCGTCCAGGTCGTGCCCGTTCGTGCTACTGCTTCAGGATGGGATGCTGTGCTCTCAAGCCTTTGTTGTTATCTCAGGCAAGGCTATTGAGACTGGGCTCTCGCAGCTGCTGTGGATACCTGTTTCAAGAGTTTTTATGTCTTTGACATAAACTATACAAATCAGTGTTTGCCTACTTGGCAATTCTTCCAGGATGTTGTTTATGAACTCGAGGGAACTGTTTCCCCAGCAGTGAAGTTCCTGAAAATGCAAATACATGCTTGTAACTAGACTGGCCTGCATCCCCCCCACCCATCTCTTCCTTTCTCTCTCCTCTCCCTCTTGTTCCACATCTCCTAGTATCAATAACCCTTGTGTGAGGAACTGGGAATTTAATTTTTTGATGTGTTTTGATTCTGTGATTTTAATTTGAATAAATCATTATTGTTACATTGGTGTGAGAATATATTTGATCAAGAAAACAACCGAAGGATCAGAGGTGAGTAAATGCCAACAATCACACGATTGTGATTGTGATAATTTTGTTAAGTTCATGACTATCAGTTGTGCCAATAAAATGTCAATTATAAAAGGGAAAACAATCCATTATAATTAGTAATAATTCATAATTATACATTAACAACTAAACCCAGCAGTGTAGTCAATGTGAACCCTTCATTGGGTTATATAACCAACCCAATTTGTTGGGTAATATTATATAACCAACCCAATTTGTTGGGTAATAAAACCAACCTAATTTGCTGGGTTAAATTAACCCAGCGTGTGTTCTGTCCAATATTTAACCAGCGCTGGGTTGGGAAACAACCCAGCGCTGGGTTGGGAAACAACCCAGCGCTGGGTTGTTTTTAACCCAGTAGTTTTAAGAGTGTAGGAAAGGGTTGTCCTTGTGCACATCACACAAGTCTCTTTTGTCAGCAAGGAGTGTTGTTGCACTGACAACTTCAGGGTTTAACAAAATGGCAACTTTCCTTCCTCTTTTGCACATTATTTCCACCCTACTGAAATGCTTGGCCAGCTTTTGCTCGAATGGCGAGAGGCTAACAGCAATGTCCTCCTTTTTGAGACCTCTCCTGCACGGCGCCTGTTGAAGATAATTATTTGAGCTAGTGTAACTCTGGCTAGCTCTGCATAACTCTGTGAAGTTCTCCATAGCAGTAGCTGATTTCTTCTCCAGGTACTGGTGGAGGAGCTGCACATCCTTTGTAAAAGGTATTGTACACGGTCTGTTAAACTTAGACATGCTCAAAGTAGCAAGAGCCATGTGGGAGATAAGTTCATTCCAGTCTTTAGTGCACAGTTGTGTGAAACGCTCTGATGCTTTGATCATCAATTCATCTTCTGCAGCAATGGCTCTACAGAGAATAATACTGCCAATCTTCTTGAGTGAATGTCCTAATTTCAGAGCCACACTTGGTATGTGGTAGCAGTGCTTCTCTTCATCGTAACCAGCAACATCTCTGACTGCCTCAATGACTTTGTAAAAGCTGCTTGGTTTTACAGCATCTTCATTAAGAGCCTGCCCTTTCTGTCTGATGTATTCCAATGTTGTCGAATCACTACCATGTGTATTGTAGAGTGACTGAGCCAGTATGAGGAAATCATTCCGTGAAACTGATGCCACTTCATCTTGCTTCATATTTCCAAGGATCTTCCACAAACCAGGAGAAATTGCTTGGGAGAAAGTTGACTCTGCAATATCAGCCAGTACTAGGACCAGTTGCTTCAGTGTCTGAGACGGTCTTTGAAGGACATCTACGCATGTGGCGCCAAAGTTCTTTGCGGACAAACATGCCTTTACAATATACACAGTGCACATATTTGTTGGCATCCAGTGAGACATTTGATCTTCGTGGTCTTGGTTTTAGTTTCCGCTTTGATTCTGCATCGTCTCCTGATTATGATGGTTACCTTTGTTTCGCAGCTTTTCAAGTAACCTTCTTCTCTCTCTAGAGTTTAGGGAACATAAATGCTTCAGCAATTTCAGGTTGTTCTTTCTCATGCTTCTTAAAGTGACGAGCAATCTTAGATTGAGGTTTATTGCAAACAACAGTAATTGTTGAGGGTGCAAGAAGAGTCTTTGGGGTTTGCAACACTCTCAATTGTCGCCCTCTCGGAGTAATGAGACTCTGTTACAGCTGTTGCTTGTGGTTCATTCTCAGAACTGGATGCGCCATCAGGGATGAAATGTTCATGAAGTTGGAATGTGTCAGAGGTAGTAGCAGCCGTGTCTTGCTGTTCAACACAGTTCTTTGTAGAGACGGTTGGTGCAGTCTTACCATGGGGTGGCTTTGAATCCCTGATGGTGGCTTTGAGTATTTGCTTCAGAGTCAGGAGGACAGTCTTCATCAGCGCTGGATCCATCGCTGCTAGACGCTGTTTCAGGAATGTAGTCTTTATCACTGACGGAACCTTCATTACTAGAAAGCCAGATGTCCTTCATCTTCAAAAGAAAATAAAGGAACCAAGTTTATATTTAGAAATCAGATATTTATATAAACACATGACGGACCGGTGAGTCGTTGTTCTTGATGCAGCGGGTTCTGTGCCATGAGGTTGAACTTACTAAAACACAATTACACAAGAAAAATGTACTGGTAACATTTCTTGAGCATTATTTTTACATGTAATCACTGTGCTTTCACTATATAACAAAGAAGAAAGTAAGTCATTTAGAATCTAAGTTAAGTATTTGAAATTAAGTTTGTTTTATCGAAATGTTTATCATCTCAGAGTAAAAAAAAAAACGGTGTTGTTTGACAGGTACTTACATTTACACGTTGAGACAGGTCCTGTGCAATCATGACAATTGTCCAAAGAGGAAATAACTGCACTGGTGAGTTCATGATGACACTGTGGATACACAATTAACATAAACAAAATAAATATATATGTTATTTTAAGTGTGTTTGAGTGTGAAAATGTGACTCAGATACATTTAGGACATAATCCTTATGACAATGAAAAATAATAAGGTTCGTCTGCTTGGACACCTTATTTTATATAAAAAACATATTGTACTCATCATTTTGAAAATCTCTTAGCATCTGACTTAGAGCAGTTGCAGTAGTATTGAAAGTATGTCCTGCCTAAATTGTGTATCTTAGGTCAAGGCGTCATCAATGCTAACAAGCTGACAGATATCCAACTTGCCATATACGAAGGATTCCTCCCTTTAACAGTGTGTGAAAAAACAATGGTGAGAGTATTGTGAAGTACAACTTGCCATTTTGGTTGGTGGGGAGGACGGAGGATCTCTGTCGGGCTCAGGGTTACAAGCTACTTCACAGGGAGCCTGCAATTGTAGCACAAGAAGACACCGTTGTCACCTTGGTAGTGTTTGATCTGACTTGTGTGCTGCAAAGGGTTAACAGTTATGGAGGTGTGCACATGCTGGATGAAGGCAATGATCTAATGTCTAGTCATGTCAACAGGTTGTAAAACATCTGTCCTTACAAGGACTGCTGTCCCTACAAGACACCCTGTGACCAGACGGCCATTTTCTTTCTGTGTATAACATTTAACCCGTTTCAATTTGACCCAAAGTATTGGGAAATGGAGCCCCCTACCAAGACGATAGTCCTGGTAAGACAGCTTCAATCTATACCGGTCAGCGACACGCAACAATGTGTGGAAAAACAATGCATTGAAACGTACCATCTTGTCCCGATGTGTTAGCAGTTGTACGATGTTCGGTCCCAGCCTCTCGTGTCCCACCACATACTTCCTGTACATAAGTGAAAGATATTATCGACTCTTTTGTTATTAATCAGGTGAAATTCAGAAAATAATGTTAACACAGTACACATTTGTTACTGAAACAAATCAAATCTGCTTAACTGAGCTGAGTGGGAGTACCATGGAGAACAATGCACCACTTTGTCCCTGTCAGTTAAGCAATGCCCTAAAGAGAACAGAACCTCACCTTTAAGCGCCAGGGCCAAGCAGAATCCCCATAGTTGTACGTTATCTCCTCCTCTGGGAATATTTCCTTTACAGAATATAGGCACAAGTGTGGGGTTCCTTTGACAACGATTTGTTTCACTCTGCAGTTTGGATTCCTGTGATTATCATTTGTAAGACGTCCAAGTGTTCCATCCTCTTTTGAAGCATTAATGCTGCAAGACAAATAGTCCAGATACAACATCATGCATCATGACAGAAAAGCACTGAATTCATAAAGAAGTCACATACATCTGATAATGGTCAAATATCCATTTGAGGTAATCAACAAGCAGCAAACTCACCAAAAGTGCATTCCAGACCAGTTGAAATCGAATAAGAAGATCTAGATCTTCACTTACACCCAATATTCCACGGTACTCCACCACAAAAGTTGACGGTGCAATATATTCCCGTGTAAAAACACCATGTCCTACAATAGCAAAAAAAAATGCATTAACATTAAACATTACCTATACCCAATTATTTGTAAATATTTGCCATGAGTGTGTTAGATGTAGTGTTAATTTCGTTGACTAAATCTATGACGAAATATGTTCGTCAACGACCTTTTTTTCCATGACGAAAACGAGACGATGACGAGACGGCACCGACGGCAGTAAACAATAACTGTAACGAAATCATCATGCAATATCATTGACGAAAAGTGACGAGACGAAAATGCAGTTCACTAAATAAAAACTATGCCAAAATCTCTTTACTTTCGTTGACGAAAAATGAGGAGATGAAATATTATCAAAGATAACGTTACATCTCTGATAGTCAGTTTTTCTCCCAGCAGTTCCATTTCCGGGGCTGCGGCTGGGCAGCAGCTGTGTGTGTCTGCGGTGCGCGCGGCGGTAGATTTGAATTACACCGGGCAGCGGCACAATATGAACTGTCAGGAAGACTCGGGTCTAACTCATGGTCTAACTAACCTTATTTAACAGAAAATGAAATGGCAACAGGGCTTGGGAGCAGTGGTCGCACTCGCGTTAACCGAATACCCCCCCGTCAGCGCGAGTGATTGATAAATTGTGCACTCGACGGATAATAATGGATTATGACGGAAATGTTACGATCCGTCAAAATGACTGACAACGAAAAAGTCTAAAGCCACCACTGCTTGGGAGAAAGAAACGATGTGATATTTGGGCCCATTTTCGCTACAATGAGGCGGAGAAAAAAAGCGAATGCATTGTTTCATCAGAAGGGAAGCAATGTGGCCAAAACACAGCTGGTAAAAACACCACAAACCTGAGCAGATACTCTGCAAAGCTTCTCAATCATTCAACCTGAGATTTTCATCAAATAAGGACAAGATATAATCTTATTTATTTATATATACTAAAGTGACAAATTATTGGTTTTGGCTAGACTAGTTTGACTGAAATGTTCTATATAATCTGATGACTAAAAAATACTCAACAGTTTTTATTGACAAAAAGTAGACTCAAATAATTAGTTTTCTTTGACTAAAATGCTCAGACTTTTAGTCGACTAAATCTTGACTAAAATGTTTACTGTTTTAGTCGACTAAAATGCTCAGACTTTTAGTCGACTAAAACTTGACTAAATAAAAACAGGATGAAGGTGACTAAATATGACTAACTAAAAAGGAAATTTAACACAGGACTAAGACTAAAACTAAATTAAAAAATAGCTGACGAAATTAACACTAGTTAGATGCTGTTTAGAGTATGAGAGGTCCTGATAATTTATTCCGGTAAATTATTCTGACCTACTAATTGACCTTTCCGAAGTTATTGAGTCTATGTAAGTTTGCTGCTTGGCTCAGATCCACCAACGTCAGCAAGATCTCACCTCTATTAACTTCCCGAAGAACCAAGGTTTCAATGAACTGCTGTTTCAATTCAGACAACTCTTTTTTAATCTGTTTAAGTGATCCCAAAGGATTTTGATATCAGTAAATGGAGTGTGCTCCTACCTAAGTGTGTGTGGCAGGGTGCAATCTTACCTTGGAAGCAGGAGAGGAGAGCACAGGTGTCTTTTAAATTATCCCAGTCCAACAGGTGGGATCAGTTTATTTGAAGAAAAATAGGTCCAAACTAATACAGGGTTTTTACCTTCTCTCTTTACAACATTATAATCATACTAAAAACCTGGTGCTGTGATCATGTTCAAATATGAAACTTTAATTCACAGTCTTACATTTATTACCAAAATGTTTTAATTTCAACTTAAAATTCTCCCGATAGAATTTAGAGGTATTTCCTCGTAAAAAGACCGGTGACAATAAAAAGCGCATTCAACTTTTTCATTTCACCAACTCAATTCACATCAGTTTCATACCGTTTTTTCCGACACAGACGGCGGGTATAACATTTAAAAACTCATACCTATCTGCAATTTCGGAGGGGAGATTTTCCTCACAGATGGCGGTATTTATAATATTCACAAACACATCTCTCATCAAATCATTCCACTCAGCCAACAACCAATAAATTCGAGAGATATTTACCCCGTCTGGCAGGACCTTACCGAGAGCTATTAACCCAGCTCTGAAGTACACAGCATACCGGGAGAGAGTCTACCAGGGGTTACCCCCCCTCTCCTCTCTCTCTGAGGCTCTCTCAAAAAACCAGTCTCTTTATGCTAAAAAAACTGGATCGAAAACCCAAAAAACAAACTCCTCCTATACACCTAATTTGTGAAGAACTGCGCATGTCCTATAATGTACAAGGCTGAACATGCCTCAACATGTTCCATAGCTTTATGACATAAGACTCACTTTCTCATGTTAGTGTGAAAAGGACATGAACTCTCTTTGGCCTCTAATGTTTCTCCAGTGTGAAGCCCCCCCCCTCCCTGTGGACTGCTGCCAGAGGAGAGGAAGAAAACTCAACCTAAACAAACCACTTTGTTTTGTTTATACTGTAACTATAGAAAAACCTAAAATATGAAGGCATTTTCATTGTGGGTTATACAAGAATATAATTGATTATATTTGATTATAACTAACTTTCGTTTTTAAGTATTAAACATATTATGAAAAACTCTCAACACCCTCTTTTCAAAATGCAAAGTTCTCAAATAGCAACAGAAAAAATTGTAAGCATAGATACATATTCAAAAACCGTCAAGAAGCATTCTCATTATGGGTTTATACAAGAATATGATTGATCATGTATGATTTATAATTAACTTTCGTTTTTTAAGTATTCACTTCATACCATGATCTCAATTAACTTTCGTTTTAAGTATTCACTTCATATGAAGATCTCAACACCCTCTTTTCAAACGCAAAGTTTATCAAACAGCAACAGATAAAATCGTAAAAACACATACATATTACATCCGTAAAACTCCACGCATCAATATCATGAAAAGTTCTTCAGTATGTGTAATCAGGACGACCTTTTGATGAACCTGGTGTGAAAAAACACCGAAAACATAGTACCGTACAGGAATGTCCTTGGGCGAGGGGCCCATCTGTTGTAGACTCCTAAATCCATGTTGCTATCTGATGTATATCCTTGACCCTGACCATGGAGGGGTTGCAGTTTTTCGCTGGACGACATCTCCAAACGAAAACCAGATAACTCGGTCGACAGTTGTTATGGATTTTTTAGACCTCGTAAATAATCGCTCATGACTTTGTGACAAGGTCAATGAGTCCCCACACAATGATAGCACAAACGAGGAACCAGAGGCATATGAAACAGCTTAGCTGGCACTCGCTCATGACTTCCTGTGTGTGCAGTGTGAGATTAGGTGTATGTGGTGCCAGTGTGGTGCTGGTGGTACTTGTTGTCGTCTTTCGTTGGTGACTAGGACACATCACTTGTTGTCGTCTGTTTCTACCGTCTCTCCTGGCCTGTGACTACGACCTTGCAGTGGCTGGCGTGGACCCACGTGGCTCTCTCGGTGACCTTGACCGCTGTCTGGGTGATGAGGAGCACCTGGTAGGGACCTTGCCAACGGTTGGATTTCCAGCTCTTTCTCCGGAAGTCCTCGACCAGCACAAAGTCACCGGGTTGGAGATGGTGAAGTGGACCAGTGGCAGGGGGTAGGTAGGGTTGCTGCTACCTGGCGTCTGATATCTGACCATGCAGTTATCAGGTAGTCGTCATCCTTTTCTGGGAAATCCACTGCGATCTGAGTGGCTCAGCGGGTAGAGATGCAGCCTGTCCCACAGAGCTGGAAGAATCGTCCTCCTCCTCTGGTGGGGTCATAGGTGACTCAGCCACTGATCCATTCTGCACCAGTTTTCTGGTTTCAGGAATTGGCTTTACTGGAAACCCTGTGCCTGAAGTAGTTTCGCTGATTTGGTTCAATTCCTCTTGGTAGATTCCAGAGGTACTAATATCATCCATATAGTTATGATCATACACGTATGCGACCTCTGATCCATTAATAATTGTTTCATTTGAAACAATTTCCCCCAGGAATCCTTCCAAGGGGTCTGGTACTCCATGTTCCTCTAGAATTTCTATTGACAGCAAGGTCATCTTTTTGGCTTGGGCACCCGGGGAGACCTCTGAATCAGATCGCTCTTTTCTCTTACGAGTCTCCTCCTTTTCACCGCTTGCCCCTTCCGGTCCTTCTGCACAGGTTTCCTGGGTCCAGTAGCCTACTTGGCTTCACTTGAGGCACTGTGACTGAAGTTTCCCCGCTAGGCAGGTTCAAATCCTCTCAGTAGATTGCTGAGGTATTAATCTCAACAATATAGCTAAAATCAAGTTTAAATCATTTCTCTGATCCATAAAAAGTTGTTTCAGTTAAAATAAAAACTTCCCCAAGGGTTTTCTCAAGAGGGTCGTGTATTCCATATTGCTCTGTAATTTCTATACACAGCAAGGTGATTGTTTTCTCCTCTTACTCAGTTGGCCTCTAATGGCAGAAAGCACTGGGCCATAATTTACTCTTATCAGTTTAACAACCTGACAGCCCTACACCTTCATGCTGTGTGAGAACCAGCAAAAAAGAAGGAGAGATCTGCTCAAAAAAAAAAATCAAATTTAAATGAATACTCTTTTAGGGTGTAAGCGTATATCAATTAAAAATAACTGAAAAGAAAACTAATAGTGTAAAGTTAAACAACAATGAGAAAAATAATATAAAGGTTATTTTCCATTTCCTCTTTGATACTGAGGTATTCTCCATTCAAGCTCTAATGATCCATATGCTAATAGACAGAGTTTCGTCTTGCCATCTTTCTTGCATAATTCACTATAGATTCTAACAGTTCTACTGCTAAATCCTTTGCATTGGAGCTATTGCTTGTTACTCAGATTTAAATTCCCTCTTTTGCTCTATAAAATATCCCTTGGTACAGAATTCACCAAGACAAATTCTAACTTATTGCGGGAAGATCCCACAAAAAGCCATCCTCTCCTGTGGAAGAAACACATTAACTGCCACGTGTGTGTGCAAAACATGTGATGTGATGTGAGACTGATAGCATCAATAGTGGATGGGTAGGCCGCAGTCATATTCCTATCTGGATTCTAAACTCAGTTGGCTCGGGTGAACCGGTCCCCTCCTCTGGAGTGAAACTACTTTCCCAGAAAATTGACTTCACTGTATCCAAACCTTCTGATTTAGTTTGAAGCTAACCCTTCTCTGGACTTTGCCCCTTTCTGGTTACCCATACACGATTTCTGAATTTAAACGGAAAAGGTGTGATAGTTAGATATGACCTGACCTTTGCCCTATAGGTAGCTTTTCCATACTTATAGGAATATATTCAGCCTTGTCAAATTGATTGGAATGTCCCAATTTGTTTTACAGTTTTTTATACTCCACTCTTTGGCTGCTCTAACGCCTGATACTTATATGGTAAAGACCAGATAGGTGTGATTTCTTTATCCTGCAAGGGTGACAAAAACTTTCTCATTTTTAAAGTGAGTGACATTATCCATTCCTATTTTCTCAGTTTTTTAGGAAAAATACTTATATGTTCCGCCATTTTAGCAGACACTGTGTTCCAGTTACTCTGGTCAGAGGATAAACATGTTTATGACTCCCTCCATTATCAAAGGTCACAAGGAAATACTTATTCCCACTGGGAGTGCGGGTCAGAAAAGGACCTGCTTATGTCAGCACTAAAAATGGTTAGTGGTTCTTCCTCTATTATTTTAAGATGCTCAGGATGAACTTTCTTAAACCCATCCACCTCTACACATTGAAGACATGTTGACCATGTGTGTTTTAGTGCAATCGCAGTTTCGGTAAGAGGATTTTATTGTGGAGACAATATTTCCTCATCTGAAATAGGCCCACATGGCCTAAACTGCTGTGTAATTCACGCACAACCTAAGGAGCTTCTTCAGGTGGTACGTGAATGCTTCCACCCTTTTTCCATATTCTAGGGAATATGGCAGTCCGGTGGTTAACTCGTCCCGTGCTTTAAGCAAGGTCAAACTTCTCTATTACCCTGATAGTTAAATTATATCTTATCTGTATGGCTACGGACATGATTCCATTCTACATGCCTGCCTTTAACTCTGCAATAAGACCCTCAATAGATGGGCAGGTGTCAGCGCTTCACCTTTCACATTTTTTGAACTGCCTTTGTTCCCAATTATTAAGCTCTTCTTTACCCGCTTTTTAATAATAATCACTATCAGTAATAATACGGATGTGTGCTATTTTTCCTTTTTTAGCAAAAGGAAGTCCCTCAACAAATGGCCTTTTCCTCAGCAGGCTGTACCTGGTATTGCACCCTTTTGCTTGCAAAGTACTTCACCTGAATTAGTTTTCTTTATAAAGGCCCAAGTGGCTGCTTGGTCACCTTTCCGCAAACTCCCCTCTGTAAACAGTGTTATCTGTGGAGTAGCGGTTTTCTGTAAGGGTTTCAATGTTTCCCTTTGTGGCTTACTTCCTGAGGTCCTCTGCACCCCACATCTGGATCAGACATTATCATCTTCCATTTCCCCCATCTACTCATCATTGTTTCTGCTCCCTGAACAGTTTGTTTAGTAGCTTCAGATATTGAAAAATAAAGAGTGTATATGCACATTTTGGTACCTTGAGACATTTCCCTCAGGGCTGGATACATTTTTAATGCAAGTGCAAGATGCTTCTCTTCAGGTGATAATTTTTCCCTCTGTTCCTGATCAAGTCATGGACATGAATAACACAGATGTTCTATCACCCTGGTTCCTTATCTCCACATTGTTAGTTTCTGAGAATTGGTCTCAACATACTATTTTGGTTTTTGATATTTGATATTATTGTTCTGGTGTTAAGATAATTTTTTGAATCTCCCTCTTTTCTTAACAACTGGAGCTATGTCTATTTTACATCCGACTTGGTTAAGAGTTGATTTATTCATTGGTGAGAGGAACACTATTTCCCTTGTGCTGGGGTGGGGGTGGGTAGCTTGCTTTGGGAGAGTTCCTTAAAATCTCCAGATCTTCCTCTGTAGCTGAGGCCATAAAACTTTTAATGGTCTTTCGTGGCCTGCTCAGATTTTCTTCCCCTCCAGAGGTCACGCCTGTCTTTGACCCTGTGTGCTGCGTGTTTTCTGCAGCACCTCGGGAGCAGAGAAAAGAGGAAACCTTTTTTCCAAAAGTGTAAGCTCCATTCATGAGCAAAATAGCACCACATTTAACTCTCATTGACTTGTCTTTAAAGCGTTCTTTAAGGCTTGAATTGAGTTTTCTGTTGTGTAACGGAAAATCCCATTCCCAAACAGGGGTCAAAAGTAAATACTTTAGTTGATTTTGGTAAAGTATTTGAGCTTTAGCTTCGCAAAAACGTTCTCATATTAGTTTTGAAGATATTGTTGGGGACTTGATATCTGCTGATAGTTCCCACATAGGTTTTTTCTTAAAAGTACATTCAAAACAACCGGTATTTGTGGGTCATCTGATCACCACATTGCCTTCTGACAGTTTAATAGTCCTTATCATATTATCACACTGTGCTTGCATGCTAGGACCTATTCTCTTTGCCAGAGCTACTGCTATTTCTCCTGCATGTTTTAGCTTCCTATTAGCAGGGTTATTAACATGGTTTGTTGATCCAGTTTAAGGATTTTCAATATTTGACATTATTTATTTCCAACATTCCTTTTTCCTGAATATCATGTCTAACAATGTGTTTTCTTTTCTTCTAGGAGTATTAGATGGGATACTCCTAAAATGGCATTTTTTGAGCTTTTATCCCTGTATGGTGGAGATAGGGTCTCAAACATTATACCACCTGCTTGTTGCTCTCTGTCAAACGGTAGTCTGACAGGAAACGTATTTTGGTCGCGGTACGCCCGTGGGTCTGGGCTAAGCTGACCAGGGCGGGCAGAAGCTCCGGATTTTGCTTCTGTGTATCCCTCCCTGTGTGGTTGGCTCCGAGTCATTAAAAACTGCGTTCTAACCTCGTCCGCCATTTATTTTTGTTTGTTTGTTTTAAAAAACAACACAAAAATGTATTAAAGGGTTCAAGTTCACTCTTTTATACACATGCAAGTTCCTAGGCTTTACTCTCGACGGGTGATCAGTCCGACTATACCGTCACTTGGTTCTAAGTTCTCTTTCTGGATTCAGTTAGTACATGCGGGTACCTCAGCTAAGAGTTGTATGTACCGAGCTTCGAATTTTTTCAACAGCATAAGGTACCTTTAGACCTATGTTTATCTTTATTAAAACTCCCATTAACTCTGCCCCACGTTGGGCGCCATGTTTAGAGTTTTGGTGGTCCTGATAATTTATTCCGGTAAATTATTCTGACCTACTAATTGACCTTTCCGAAGTTATTGAGTCTATGTAAGGTTGCTGCTTGGCTCAGATCCACCAACGTCAGCAAGATCTCACCTCTACTAACTTCCCGAAGAACCAAGGTTTCAATTAACTGCTGTTTCAATTCAGACAACTCTTTTTTAATCTGTTTAAGCGATCCCGAAGGATTTTGATATCAGTAAATGGAGTGTGCTCCTACCTAAGTGTGTGTGGCAGGGTGCAATCTTACCTTGGAAGCAGGAGAGGAGGGCACAGGTGTCTTTTAAAGGATCCCAGTCCAAAAGGTGGGATCAGTTTATTTGAAGAAAAATAGGTCCAAACTAATACAGGGTTTTTACCTTCTCTCTTTACAACATTATAATCATACTAACAAAAAACCGTGCTGTGATCATGTTCAAATGAAACTTTAATTCACAGTCTTACATTTATTACCAAAATGTTTTAATTTCAACTGCCCATTTCAGTTGTGACATTTTAAAATTCTCCCGATAGAATTTAGAGGTATTTCCTCGTAAAAAGACCGGTGACAATAAAAAGCGCATTCAACTTTTTCATTTCACCAACTCAATTCACATCAGTTTCATACCGTTTTTTCCGACACAGACGGCGGGTATAACATTTAAAAACCCATACCTATCTGCAATTTCGGAGGGGAGATTTTCCTCACAGATGGCAGTATTTATAATATTCACAAACACATCTCTCATCAAATCATTCCACTCAGCCAACAACCAATAAATTCGAGAGATATTTACCCCGTCTGGCAGGACCTTACCGAGAGCTATTAACCCAGCTCTGAAGCACACAGCATACCGGGAGAGAGTCTACCAGGGGTTACCCCCCCTCTCCTCTCTCTCTGAGGCTCTCTCAAAAAACCAGTCTCTTTATGCTAAAAAACTGGATCGAAAACCCAAAAAACAAACTCCTCCTATACACCTAATTTGTGAAGAACTGCGCATGTCCTATAATGTACAAGGCTGAACATGCCTCAACATGTTCCATAGCTTTATGACATAAGACTCACTTTCTCATGTTAGTGTGAAAAGGACATGAACTCTCTTTGGCCTCTAATGTTTCTCCAGTGTGAAGCCCCCCCTCCCTGTGGACTGCTGCCAGAGGAGAGGAAGAAAACTCAACCTAAACAAACCACTTTGTTTTGTTTATACTGTAACTATAGAAAAACCTAAAATATGAAGCATTTTCATTGTGGGTTATACAAGAATATAATTGATTATATTTGATTATAACTAACTTTCGTTTTTAAGTATTAAACATATTATGAAAAACTCTCAACAATGCCTAACACTGCTATCCACACAAGCTTCATCCAAGTTAGCCTCCGACATGTAAAGTGCCTTGCAGGTAAATACGGAGTAACATTGTTTGATCAGCACGCACTCCTTTCTGCAATAAAGCTCCACAGTGAAATGCACAAGGCGTTGGTTAACAGTACTTTGAAACACTTAAAGGAATGGTATGCTCATGACACTCATTTAAATTTTTTTTTATCATCCGATAAAACAGACCAGTCTCTGCCAGTCTTTAAAAAAAAAAATGTAATCCGATGACATTATCAGTGATTTTAAACTGATTAATTACCGAAATAACATCAACACTGTGGGCGGCGCCATTTTACCAGACGTGACGTAAACCATGCGTTTGGTTTCGAGGACACGTTGATGTTCATGTTATTTACTGTAGTTACTCTCTTCAAATATGCCTCATTGTATCGCGAAACATTGCCACAATTCAGATAGGAACAATCCACGGAATGCTCGGTTTCATCTGTTGCCAAAAGGTAAGCGTAGGAAGTACGTTCGGAGGCAGTGGCTAGCGAAATGTGGCCGGCCCGAACCGAAAGATCCACAGGCGCATGTATGCAGCGAACATTTCAAGTTTCCGGACGACTACTCTGAGTATGATAAAACATAACATGGGATTTATTGAACAACCATTACTTAATGGAGATGCAGTACCATCGGTCTTTCTGGTGTCATCACCGACCAGGACACCAGTTCGGCCAGTTGAGAAATCGCCCTCTGCAAGTGTGAAGCGACGGAGGACCAGAAGTAGTGCTCGGAGTAAGAATAAGGTATGTTATGGCGCATTTCCATTGCAGCGGGTAGCCCCGTTTAAACGTCCTTTATCGTCCAGGCCAGGCCAGTTTTTGGTGGCCTTTCCATATAGCGTAGTACCGGCTAGTGGGTATTTCCCCCCAGTTTTTCCGGCCCCATAAAATCGTGGTTCTAGGGCCAGGGACAACGAGGCTGAGTATGCTAAACTAGAGAGGGAATCGCTAGCAAGGGTGGTACTACATGCATACATATCTAGTAATCAAAATCATTGTATCTACTAAGTAGTACTAAGTAGGCTCGAACCTGTATGGCTGAATTCCCCCATCCAATCTCTTCATATTGCTCAAAACTCCGCCATGTTTTCGTGTGTTTACAAAGTGAACGCATGGATGACGTCACGACCATCACGTGACTACTGAAAATGGGCAAAATGGCAGCGGCCTGACGGAATATACAGGTTTTGATAAAAAAGAGCTATAAAATCATTATTTACCGGGAATATCGCTGATTTCTTCAGGGTATGGTTTAAACATAATGTTTCACTAAATACTGAAGTTTTGAATAATTATCTAATGAGTGGAGCATTCCTTTAACATAGTGATGCCAACACTGCTAGGGTTGAGGGTAGCTGTGATTTGACTATATCCAGGGGTGAGTTCACGATGAGATCACGATTATTTACTGGTATGAAGTGACACATTATTTTATATTGCATTTCATTGTAAATAATCAGAGCACTGCTTTAATCAGCATGTTCCGTCTAATGTTCAGATCAGATGTTGCAACATATTAGAAAAATACTTGTTAAGCAATAGTACTTTGTTCATATACAAAATAAAACATTAAATGTCTACACAAATGTTATATTTTAAAGTTAAATGTACCATTATTGTGCACTGTCATAATTAAGAGGCTAAATTGAGAGGATAGACAATGTTGTGCTATCATAAGTTCTGTTGTACACATTTGATTTCAATAAATGATCATATGCATGGTTAAAAAGGCTTCATGATATAATAATAAGGGCCGGGTAGTTTGCTAACCCTGCCAAACAACCCTGGCTCTGTGAAGCCTCTCCTCAGTGCCCTGGGGTGCATGGAGCAGACACCTTCACCATGGCTCCCCAAAAGTGTAGTCAAAGCATCTCTAAACACGGCGGGTGTCAGGTAGGTTAGGACACAATGGATTTGGTATACAGTGTTGTGTTTCAATGAGAGGGGCACACATTTACATATTACATATCCTGAAAACGTACATTGTTGAAAATACGTGAGGCTGATGACCGAAGAGCAATGGCTAAAAGGTCAGGGTTCCCTGTGTGCCCAGTTCGACCATATTGATGGAACAATGCTATACGGTCTTTGATACGACATACTGTATGAGATAGCTTACCTTTAAATGTGTTGATGAACCTGGCCTCTAGGAAGGGTTTGTCTCTGCCCAGAATGATATGGTCTATTGCAGGGGTGGCCAACCCGCGGCTCTCGAGCCGCATGCGGCTCTTTGCCTAGTTTCATGCGGCTCTTCAGTTCATATCGAATTGTATAGCCTATGTGTGAGTTTGGGGGAGAGACACTGACTCCTGACTAGTGTTGCACGGTGTACCGATACTTGAAAGGTACCGCGATACCCTGCCGTTAAAAACGTTACGATTCCTCCGTTTCATTAGTATCGGTACTTTAAGAATGACGGGGGGAAAGTCCTCCGGTGAGAAAGCGCCGTTTTAATAAGAGCCGTGTGTGTTCAGCGCTCTGCTTCCACTCCCTGCACTGCAGCCGTGCCTGCAGTCCCGCCCCTCTCAAGCACGCACTTAGTCCCTCCCCTCTCTCGTGCACGCGCTAGCTGTCAGAGCATGTGAGAAAACGAGAAGCATGGCTGCAAGTGGGAGTGCAACTGCCGCTGCGCCTCGGCTTGTTGACAAAAAAGACGCCAGAAGCGACATTTGGACAGTGGCGTTTTCTCCTGGAGGCCAAGGGAAGCCTTCCCCTGTTTTTTCGGATTGTAGTTATAATTTTAATAAATAAATAAAAACACTTTGTTTGGTTTCGGTAATTGTTCTGTGCTGTGTGTTGCTGCCGGCCCGTCTCTCCCCCATTCTCATTGAGTATTATACAAAGAGTGAAACAGCGCCCCTCTAGATGTTATGGTGAAACAGTAGATTGCACTCTCTGTTGCGAGAGGAGGCCAGCCGAATCTGGCTTCCTTTGGTGAAAAAAAATTGAGGGATTGACCAATCAGATGAGGCTCACGTGATGCCCCTTCCAACCTGTGATTAGTCAGGGCCATGTCAAGGGAAGCTGGAGGCGGCTGGCTTCCCTTGCCTCACAATCCAATCAAATCAATCTTTGACTCAAGTTTACTTATCAATACTAAACCAAAATTAAATTATACCTCCTTTGAAAGTCTCGTTTTTAGTCTTACGCATCCGACCTGGAAAACTTTGCAGCCAATCTTATTTGTTACAGTGTACCGTGCACCAGGTCCTTATTCAGAATTCTTATCTGAATTCTCTGAGTTTTTATCAACGTTGGTTCTTAAAAAAGATAAAGTAATTATCGTAGGTGACTTTAATATTCATGTTGACGATGATAAAAATAGCCTTACTGTTGCATTTAACTCTATATTAGATTCTGTTGGTTTTTGTCAGAGTGTAAATAAACCAACCCACTGCTATAATCACACTCTCGACCTTGTTCTGACTTATGGTATTGAAATTGAGCAACTATTAGTCGAACCGCATAATCCTGCTTTATCCGACCATTTCTTAGTAACTTTTGAAGTACTGTTACGAGACTACAAAGCATTAGTCAAAAGCTCCTGCAGCAGAAACCTATCTGTTAGTGCTATAGCCACATTTAAGGAAGAGATTCCACCAATACTTAACTCGATAGCATGTCTGCATGTAAGGCAGGAAACTTATACAAAATGTACACCACCCCAAATTGATCATGTTGTTGATAGTGCTACAGATGCGCTGCGAATACAATTAGACTCTGTTGCTCCTTTGAAAAAGAAGAAAATAAAACAACATAGACTAGCTCCATGGCATAATGCCGAAACCCGCAAAATAAAGCAAAAGTCGAGACAACTTGAAAGGATATGGCGTTCTACTAAACTTGAAGAATCTCGTTTAATTTGGCATATTACTCTCAATGAATATAAGAAAGCATTGCGTAAAGCGAGAGCAGCTTACTACTCTTCATTAATAGATGAGAATAAGAATAATGCAAGATTTCTTTTCAGCACTGTAGCCAGGCTGACAGAGAGCCACAGCTCGATTGAGCCTTCTATTCCCATAGCACTCAGTAGTAATGATTTTATGTGCTTTTTTAACGATAAAATTGTTGCTCTTAGAAACAAAATGAATGACCTCTTGCCTTTGACCAGTATAGTGTTATCAACAGCTCCCGGAAACGTAAGTTCTAATATTACACTAGATAGTAAACTAGAATGCTTTTCAGCCATAAACCTTGAACAATTAAATTCAATGATTCTCTCTTCTAAACCATCAACGTGTATGTTAGACCCAATTCCAACTAAGCTGTTGAAGGAAGTTTTTCCATTAATTAGCACTTATTTATTAAATATTATGAATATGTCTTTATTATCAGGCTATGTTCCACAATCATTCAAAGTAGCAGTGATAAAACCGCTTCTTAAAAAGCACAACCTCGATCCAGAGGTTTTAGCCAACTATAGACCTATTTCTAATCTTCCGTTTCTCTCAAAAATTCTTGAGAAAGCGGTCGCAAAACAGTTGTGTGATTACTTAAAAAACAATGATTTATTTGAAGCTTTTCAGTCTGGCTTTAGAACACATCATAGCACAGAGACAGCTCTGGTTAAAGTCACAAATGACATTCTAATAGCCTCTGACAAGGGACGTGTCTCTATTCTTGTTTTGCTCGATCTCAGTGCTGCATTTGATACTATCGACCATGATATCTTATTGCAAAGACTAGAGCACTTAGTTGGCATACAGGGAACTGCTTTAGACTGGTTTAGGTCCTATCTATCTGAACGCTCTCAGTTTGTACGTGTCAATGATGAATCTTCCACGCAAACCAAAGTTAGCCATGGAGTGCCACAGGGCTCAGTGCTCGGACCTATTTTGTTCACATTATATATGCTTCCGTTAGGCAATATTATAAGGAATCATTCTGTAAACTTTCATTGTTATGCGGATGATACTCAACTATATTTATCAATCAAGCCTGATGAAATTAATCATCTAAATAAAATTCAAGACTGCCTTAAGGACTTAAAAACGTGGATGACCTTAAACTTTTTGATGTTAAACACGACCAAAACTGAAGTTATTGTACTTGGCCCGAAGAATCTACGAAACAAATTATCTAAGGATATACTAACTATGGATGGCATTAATTTGGCCTCCAGTGAGACTGTAAGGAATCTTGGTGTTATATTTGATCAGGATTTATCCTTTAACGCCCACATAAAATCAATTTCAAGGACCGCCTACTTCCATCTACGTAACATTGCAAAAATCAGGCATATCTTGCCTCAAAACGATGCAGAGAAACTAGTCCATGCATTTGTTACTTCAAGGCTGGATTATTGTAACTCTTTATTATCAGGGTGTACCAAGAAGTCAGTCAAGTCGCTTCAGCTGATTCAAAATGCTGCGGCTCGTGTACTAACCAGAGTTAGGAAAAGGGACCACATTACTCCTGTTCTGGCTGCCTTACACTGGCTCCCTATAGAACACAGGATAGAATTTAAAATTCTTCTTCTCGCCTACAAAGCCCTTAATGGGCAGGCGCCATCTTACATTAAAGAACTCATTATACCCTACTGTCCTACTAGGGCATTGCGTTCCAAGAATGCAGGGTTGTTGGTTGTTCCTAGAGTCTCTAAAAGTACAATGGGAGCCAGAGCCTTTTCTTATCAAGCTCCACATTTGTGGAATCAGCTTCCAGTTTGTGTTCGGGCGGCAGACACCCTATCCGTTTTTAAGAGTGCGCTTAAGACCTTCCTTTTTGATAAAGCTTATAGTTAGGGCTGATTAGATCCAGCCCCTAGTTTTGCTGATATAGGCTTAGTTTGTCGGGGGACATCTTACTTCTTCCTTCTCTCTGTCTATACCTGTGTACTCTCATGTTCCGATTAACCCAGCTTCCCCAAATGTCTTTCTATTTGGTGTCTATATACGCCGGGATCCGGAGTCATGGATGATCCTGCGCTCCTCTGTCCTGGATCGCGAGCCCTGGATCTTGAGTCGTGGCTGTGGTCCTGGATCATAGGCCCTGGATGGATATCCTCGTGGATTCATCTTCCTATTATACACACATGCATTTCCAAACATTTGGACTACCTATGTTGCAAATGTATTATCTTTTCAATTTACACACGGCATCTATTGCACGTCTGTCCGTCCTGGGAGAGGGATCCCTCCTCTGTTGCTCTCCCTGAGGTTTCTCCCATTTTTCCCTTTAAACTGTGGGTTTTCTCCGGAAGTTTTTCCTTGTACGATGTGAGGGTCTAAGGACAGAGGGTGTCGTATTGTCATACTGATATTTTGTACAAACTGTAAAGTCCACTGAGACAAATGTAACATTTGTGATATTGGGCTATATAAATAAACATTGATTGATTGATTGATTGATTGAAATCGCATCAACTTAGTGTTGCAGTGACGCGTCCTAAAATCCGGAAGTAAGCTGCGCTCGGTTTCCCTCGACAAAAAATCAATGGGATTTCTCCATAGGATTTTGTTCAGTCGGATCATATCCACATGTCTACCCTACTTTTATAATTTTCGAATCATAAATCTAATCGATAGAAGATAGATAGCGCCACTGCACCACTCTCACCGCCGTTAGAAAGTAGCAAGCAACTGAAGCAAGGTCACCCTTGAAAAAGAGATCTTTTGATCTCAAGGGGCTTTCACCTGGTTAAATAAAGGCTACAAACAAACAAACAAGTGCAAAATATGACCCAAAAGAAAGGACGTATTATTGGCTTCCCCTAATTTTTTTCCCACGCCACGCTACTGCATTTGGAAGCATTTTAGCTATATCTCTGACAGTGAGGGCAAGCCTACGGACACCACGAGGCCCGTCTGTAAGAAATGTATTGATTTTATTTCATACGAATTCTTGTCATTTATTTTATTTATTGTTCTCATTGTTTAAAAGTTTGCGTTATGGTTATGGTTCTGGTGTGAAATAAAGCACAATAATTACATTTAAGACTGTTTCCCTTTTTTTAAGAAAAGTATCGAAAAAGAATCGGAATCGCAATTCTTGACTTGGTATTGAAACCAAAATGTTGGTATCGTGACAACACTAGCTACTCCTGACAGTTAAACCTGATATTGAGTAGGTCTGTTAAGTATTGAATGCTAATAATTCTGACGTAATTTGACCGGTCAAAGTTGTTTGGGCTCGGATAAAATCGCTCCGTTACTTTCGTCCCGTGTTACTTTCGTCCCGTGTTACTTTCGTCCCGTGTTACTTTCGTCCCGGCTCTCCCTACGTGTGTATGTGTGGTGTCAGTATGAGAGGATGACAGCGCGTCTAATTTTGATGTGGCCCAAGAGCCAATCACAATAATACCTGCGATGCAGTGAGCCAATCACCTTTGAGGGGGGGGAAACCTATCGTTGATTAAACACTATCCAGTGTTTCCCCTGCCATTGTCTTGCCCCTGGAATTTAAGGTGTTTAAAACATATATATAATAAATTTTTTTTTTTAATATAGCACCAAATTGCAAATAATCTATAACTACTGTCACTTTTCACATTGAACATGTGCTCTTTTATTACATAAACTAAACGCTTTCATTTTAAGTTATGAGTTTAGTGTTTTTGACCCTAAGAAACACTGATGCATTAATCAATAACAATAATCCACAGCTGCTCCAGAGGATTTAAATAAAAATAATATCCCAATGCCACAAAAATGCATCAGTGACGTGGTTGAAATCTTGTCTCCAGAAAACAAAAAACTGTTTGATGTGGCTCTTTGCAGTAACATATAAAAAATGTGGCTCTTAACCTCTGACTGGTTGGCCTCCCCTGGTCTATTGCATCCTGTTCAGGAGTCTTTCTCCTGCTCCGTTGTGTCATCCTTGCTAAACAAATAAAACAGAACAGGCTAAGTTTAATGTACCAAAGCATGGTTAACAATAACATCTCTTGGGGTAAAAAAAGACGCATTAGAACAAAGAGGGGTGCAATATGAGGTATGATACACTCTTCCATTAAGGATGGTAGTTAATTAATAAGAATGAACAACATTTGTAATGTTCATAATATCGAAAAATAAATCTTTCGACGGGACAAGTCCCGGAACATCTTCTGGAGTGGAGTGCACCAGCTGGGTAACTATGTCATCTAGCCGCGTTCACACCAAGTACTTTGCGAACCACAGAAAAACAACATCAGCCGTTAGCTGCTAGCACTCAAGCTCACAGCTGCTCATATCTGTTCAGAAACTAGACTAAAAGTTTAAGGCGAGCTGAAGTGGAAATGCGCCATAAGTCGGACGTAGCTAAACCAGACGTTAGAGTTAAGACCTCCTTTTTTACGCCGAGCTGGTGCACTCCACTCCTGGTGTGCTCCGACGGCAGTGGTCTACAGTCAACAGCTACGTCTACATGTAGGTGCATGAGACCTACAGGTGCATGAAACGCTGCACGTTTCATTTGCAAAACACGGTAGTCCGCTCCTCCATGCATGCACAGATCATGCACTGAGGAGCCGCTCCGTTGAAACCGCATGACGGCTGCACGGGTGTGAGAGCTACACAGTAAGACACAGCACACATCTGTCTTACCAGCATTTTAAAGTCAATTATTTACTCAAAAACAGGCCAGTAGTATAACTAGTAATCAACACACATGAGTGGGCATAAATAGTCAGCCTTTTAATACCACATTGCATTTAATTCAGTTGTAAAGCGGAAGTCATTACCATGTGGTTGATGCTAAGCTAAACTGTGCTAACTGACAGCAGAGATAAAGGTTAATGTAACGTTTCTAGTCAAATGCAGTCTCTTGGTAGGATTAACTTACTAAATAACTAACTTCATCCTATAATTGTTTTTAAACACACGAAACGCGATGGGGAGCTTGCCTCGTGGCGTACACTGAGCCGGACAAACAAAGTCATAAACAAACAGCTGACGTTTTGATGCTAGGTTGTAGCTGGCCACCAAACAAACATTTAAATCCTTATATTTTGTTTCAAATACATGATAAAAATATCACTTACCAGTTTTGGTTAAAAGTCCGCTTTGCCATCAGCCATGTCCTCTGCTACAGACTGTACATTGACCGAATACTGAAAGACCACTCCCTGAACCTGCCCGCGTGATGACTGCTGGCCAATCCCTGATGAGAACCTGCCTAATTGACTCTTTAGCCGCCCAATCAGTGAGCAGGTGTGTCCAGCCAATGAAAAGCACGTATTTTGTGTAAAACGAGAGGGAAATGTGTATGAAACTGCAATACCATGAATCGGCTGTACGAGCGTTTTATACACAATGAGCACACACAAATATACACTAGAAATCAGGTATAGGCGGTTTATAAGGACATACCGAGAAAAAGCGGGAGGGTTTTATTTACATGTTGATAAGTGCTTCTACACTGCGCGACTTGTGAGGACACCAGTTTTGTCTTCACAAGTCGAAATGTCCTTATAATGCTGGTGTGTATCCATGCGAATTGTCCTCATAATCCGGCCGCACCAACACACACACACACACACACACACACGCACACACATCGTCAGGCCGGATATCACACCACACACACACACCCACACACACACACACACACACAACACCACACACACACACAGCACCGACACACACACACACACACACACCGAATGACAGTGTTTCTGAAGAAGAGGAGCCTCTTCTCTACATACACCCCCTGCTTTTCCCCCTCTCTACCTTAAGCACCTCTACTCCGCTCTCTCTGCTCTGTCCTCCTCCCCTCTTCTCTCTGAGGCCTCCTATATCGAGAGCGATCGCTCTCTAATCTCTATAATCTCCTCCTCTCGCTCTCACGTCTCTCTACTCGCTCTCTCTCGCTCTCTAGCCGCTCTCTCTCTCTCTCTCTCTCTCTCTCTCTCTCTCTCTCTCTCTCTCTCTCTCTCTCTCTCTCTCCAGGGAGGAGGCAGATTGCTTTTCTCACCCTGCTGCTCTAAATGTCATTTTCCTGCGAGACCAGAGGAGGAAACCTTAAATCATAAAAGATCTGAAACAATTGTATGATATGCAGTTTCTGCTGTTCGTATTAAAGATAAATCATTTAAAGACTAACAGGAACTGACTTTAACGTTTAATAACAATAAAAAACTGCTTTATAAAAAATATTAAATATAACTATCTTTACATACGGTGGCTCTGAAGTGCAAGTCAAAACAGCATTTCAGAAAACGCTACAGAATTTTAGAAAACACTAGGCAAGTTTATTTATATAGCACTTTTCAACACAAGGCAATTCAAAGTGCTTTACAAAGAATGAAAGACATTCAGAAAATGTCATTTAAAATCAGTCATTAAAAAGAAAAGCTAATAAAATAAACATTAAAAGAAAAAGTACATGGATAAAAGTTACAGTGCAGTCTAAGATATGAATAGTTCAATTAAAAGCAGCGACAAAAAGAAAAGTCTTCTTGCTGGATTTAAAAGTAGTCAGAGTTGCAGCGGACCTGCAGGTTTCTGGGAGTTTGTTCCAGATATTTGGAGCATAATAACTGAACGCTGCTTCTCCATGTTTAGTTCTGACTCTGGGGACAGAAAGCTGACCCTGAAGACCTGAGAGATCTGGATGGTTCATCATTTAGCAGGAGGTCAGAAATGTATTTTGGGCCTAAACCATTCAGTGCTTTATAAACCAGCAGCAGTATTTAGAAATCTATTCTTTGACACACAGGAAGCCAGTGTAAAGACTTCAGAACAGGAGTGATCCACTTTCTTAGTGTTAGTGAGGACTCGAGCAGCGGCGTTCTGAATCAGCTGCAGCTTCCTAATAGATGTTTTAGTGAGACCTGTGAAGACACCATTGCAGTAGTCGAGTCTACTGAAGATAAAAGCATGGACAAGCTTTTCCAAATCCTGCTGTGACATTAGTCTTTTAATCCTAGATATATTCTTTAGGTGATAGTAGGCTGATTTAGTAACAGTTTTAATGTGACTGTTGAAACTCAGGTCAGAGTCCATGACTACACCTAGATTTCTGGCTCTATCTGTTGTTTTGAACATTGCAGACTGAAGCTCAGCGCTAACTTTTATACATTCTGACTTGGCTCCAAAAACCATTACCTCAGTTTTATCTTTGTTTAATTGGAGAAAGTTCTGACACATCCAGTCATTGATTTGTTCAATGCACTTACTCAGTGTTTGAATTGGAGCATAGTCTCCTGGTGAAATTGATACGTACATTTGTGTGTCATCTGCATAGCTATGGTAACTTATTTTGTTGTTTTTCATTATCTGAGCCAGTGGTAGCATGTAGATGTTAAAGAGAAGAGGCCCCAAGATGGAGCCTTGAGGAACCCCACATGTCATATTTGTCAACTCAGATGTGTATTTACCGATAGAAACAAAGTTGTTTCTGTCCTTTAAGTAGGATTCAAACCAATTCAGAACTGTTTCCGAAAGTCCCACCCAGTGTTCCAGTCGGTCTAGTAATATGCTGTGGTCAGCAGTGTCAAACGCAGCACTGAGATCTAATAATACTAACACTGAAGTTCTGCCACTGTCTGTGTTTAAGTGGATGTCATTGAAGACCTTTACAAGAGCAGTCTCAGTGCTGTGGTTTGGACGAAAGCCTGACTGGAACACATCGAAACAGTTATTTAAATGCAAGAAATTACTCAACTGTTGAAAAAACAACTTTTTCAATGATTTTACCTAGAAATGGCAGGTTTGATATGGGCCTGTAATTGTTCATTACTGAAGCATCTAGATTATTCTTTTTTAAGAGCGGTTTAATGACTGCAGTTTTCAGGGCCTGTGGAAAAATACCTGAGTGAAGAGATTTGTTTACTATATGAAGTAGATCTGAGGCCATGCAACGAAAAACATCTTTGAAAAACCCTGTTGGAATAATATCAAGGCAGCAGGACGAGGATTTCAGAAGTTGAATAATGTCCTCTAGGTTTTTATCATTAATCTGATAGAATTGTGTCATGATGTCTGAATTGATGTTAAGTGGAGATAGGGACAACACATTTGCTGTTCCTGATGCAGAGGCACTGACTGCTTTTCTGATGTTCTGAATGTTGTCAGTGAAGACGGCAAAATCATTGCACGCCCTGGTGGATAGAAATTCAGAGGCTACTGACACTGGGGGGTTAGTTAGTCTGTCGACGGTAGCAAACAAGGCACGTGCGTTGTTTTTGTTTTTGGTAATGATGTCAGAGAAGAACGATTGTCGTGCGTTTTTCAATTCCAAATTATAAAGGCCAAGTCTCTCTTTATAGATTTCAAAGTGAACCTGGAGATTTGTTTTTCGTCACCTGCGTTCAGCTTTTCGACATTCTCTTTTTTCTGTTCTCACGCTCATGGCCTTTCTCCATGGAGATATTTTCTTGCCAGACACTTCCTTTACCTTAGTTGGAGCAATGGCATCTATAACAATTTTAATGAATTAAAATGATCTACTAGCTCATTTACTGAGATGCTGGCAGGGGCAAGTGTGGAAGAAACATTCTGAGTAAACATTTCCCTAGTATTTTCAGTTAAATATCGCTTTGTGGTTACCTCTTTTTGAACATTTTTGTGAACAGAAATAGAGCTCTCAAAGAAAACACAGGAATGGTCAGAGAGTGCAACATCAGTCACCACAACCTTAGAGATATTCAGACCCTTTGAGATAATTAAGTCCAGAGTGTGCCCCTTATTGTGCGTGGGCTCCGTCACATGCTGAGTCAGTCCATAGCTATCAAGAACACAAAACAGTTCTTTAGCCCCTCTGTCCTGGGGGTTGTCAACATGGATGTTAAAATCACCAACAATGACTAGACGGTCAAAGTCAATACACACTATAGACAGCAGTTCAGTAAAGTCATCAAAAAAGCTTGCACAGTATTTGGGTGGTCTATAGATATTTAGGAACAGAGCTCGAGAGGAGCATTTCAGCTGAAGGGCCACATATTCAAAAGAATCAAAGTTTCCATACGATGTCTTCCTGCATTGAAGGGAATCATTGAACAGAATAGCAACTCCACCCCCTTTCTTATGCATTCTTTCCTGACTCATAAAACTAAAGTTGGGAGGGGTTGATTCGATAAGAACAGCTGCACTGTTATTTTGTTCAATCCAAGTTTCTGTTAAAAACATAAAATCGAGATTGTGCTCAGTGATAAAATCATTGATTAAAAATGTTTTTCCTGCCAAAGACCTGACATTTAATAAAGCTAGTTTAAGTTTATTAAACACACTATCAGTCATGTTTTTTGTAACAAGCTGTGGCTGACATGGAATCACTGCTAAATTAGATAAACTCACACAAACGTTTGAGCGCTTCCTGTATCTAAGATGATTCACCGCTCTTAATCTATTACCTATCAACACAGATATCGGCAAAGCTACTGGCAGGCAGGGCCCCGACATGTCCTGGAAAGAGTTGAGAGTGCCATACGCCCTTGAGCCTGGACCCATCACATATCAGTAAGAGTTTGTTGTGTTTTGTACACACACATCCTTATCAGGCTTCGGAGACTGCAGATGCTTTCTTGAAGGGAGGGGAGGTGGTTGACCAGGGGGGGGAGGTGGTTGACGTAGGCGCGGTGATGGAGACGGGGGAGATGGTGCGGGGGTAGAGGACATGCTGCCAGGGGGGGAGGTGGTTGACGTAGGCACGGAGATGAAGACGGGGGAGATGGTGCGCGTCTCTGCGGTGATTTTGGTGGGCGTCGTTGAGGAGCGGGGGTAAAGGACATGGTGCCAGCCCTGCGTATCGCCTTCGTTTGGTCTTTGAACTCCAGGAAGGAATCGGTGCCAACCCTCTGTATCTCCTTTGTGTGTTCAGCGATCTCCAGGAGGGTGGGCAAGGGTGAAAGGGTGAACGGAGTATCCTCAAAGGCGTTGACAGGGGGGGGGGGGTGACGGGCAGTGGAGACTCCTCCATGTGTCTCATAGGTCTCCCATAATCAGAACATTCCTCAGGCGGGTGCAGTGATAATTCTTCAGGGTTTTCTGCGTGATGTGTTGTGTCTTTCTCGTGTTTTGATTCCTCTTGCCGCTTGTCCTTGGCAGAGGGAACAGATTGATGACGCAGGCAGTTGAATACATTGGAGATAAACAATTTCACTCCTGACTTGTTCAGGCAAACTCCATTTGCCTTAAAAAGATGTCTGCGATCCCAGAAAAAGTTAAAGTTGTCAATAAAATGGACAGAATGGTCAGTACAGGCCGTTGAAAGCCAGGTGTTCAGTGCAAACAATCTGCTGAATCTCTCCACTCCTCTTCTGACTGGCGGTAGAGGGCCACTGATGAACACGTCTGCATTTAGAGAGCTGACAGTTTCCAACAAACATTTAAAGTCTTCTTTCAGCACTTCTGACTCTTGTTTCACAACATCATTTGTTCCAATGTGCAGTACCACATTCTTCACAGTCGGATGTTCAGCCCCAATATGCAGGATCTTCTCAGCCAAGTCAGAGACCACATCCTTGGGAAAACAGAGTACTTTGGTGTTGTTCTTATTACACAGACCTTTTACATCTCTTACAGCAGAGTCACCCACAATCAGAGTTTCAGGCCCAGTCGTTAGCTTTCCCTCTAGCCTTTTACTTTTAGAGTAGCTATTGGTCCTTACCCTGCTGTGTGAAGAGGACAGGTTATCCATGTCATTAGAAAGAGATCTCCGGCTCTCGGTCAGCGGAGCGTATCTGTTCTGGATTGGCACACTCTGTGGTTTAGGAGGATTGTTTGTAATTCTCCCTTTAGCAGCTGTCCACTGCTGTTTCCTAGTATGAATAGGGGTTGAAGAGGCGCTCTTCCTGGGTGATAACAATGCAGGCCAGCCGGTCGCATCACAGAATTCGGAGCTCTGGGCTCTGCCTGTTATCCGTCCTCCCAAATCCCATGGAAATGATTTACTCTTAGGCTTTGCACCTAGAGAGTTCCAGGGAGGACTACCACTTATAGATGTATTACCTGGTACACAGCCCTCCTGTTCCTTGGAATCCTTGTAGCTGCTAACTAGCTGTTAGTTAGCATGCCTTTGTCCATTCTTTTGCAACATTGGTAAAGTGGTGTCATTCCCACGACATAGTCCATTCAGTTCCACGTTAACTTCCAACCGTTGCATTTTCATTTCCAACACAGCCATCTTCTGTAGAAGTTTGTGGAAGTCATCTGTAGAGAACGGAGGCATTTTGCTACCAACTAGCTAAATAGCATGCAGTACCCAGGCTTTAGCTGTTGCTAGGCCACGCTACTGTAAGACTGAGGTTGTCGTAAAAATGTTGAAATATGGCTGAAACCCTCCGTCTATTTACGAAGAATAACTGTCCCAGTGATAAGTTAATGTCCAGGAGCCGCTGCTCGAAGTTTTCAGGGAATAAGAATAGGAAAATCAGCATAAAAAAGTAAGCAGAGGCAAGAGCAAGCAGAAAAACGTCTGCACTGTAAGAAGGCTACACCACACACTACAGCGTTTCAGGAAACACTACAGCATTTCAGGAAACACGTCTACATTTAAACTTATATGGAAAGGGTATTCCTTAGGGAGAACACTTCTTGTTTGTGATTGGACAGAGCCAGCCAGAGAAGCACTGCTGTGATTGGTTGTTTTTGCTGCCAGTCAAGAAATGACGCTTCGTGATTGGTCAGCACCCGGCCGACAGCACCACCTATTTCCTGTTTGGTACTATTCAGCGGTTTCTGCACACATTTTAAACTGAGTTGGAAAGAATGGAAGAAGAGATGGAAATCTTAAGGGAATATTTTAACAACGGATATATATACGATGTTATCCTCGACATGCTGTCAACCCATCACCACATCAACATGTCCCAAAACATCAGCCGTTAGCTGTTAGCACACAGAGCTCATCTGTTCAGAAACTGGACACAAGTTAAACAAGAACAAACCACAGACTGTCTGTGTCATGGCGAATTCAGTCGCTGCTTCATTTCTGTCTTTAGGCCGTTGTTGTGAGTTTTGGACGGAGCAGCTACAGGTTAGTTCATCCTGATTGATCCGATCTCCATTCAGAAAACACGCATTTTAAAAGGTGTTTCTCTGCCGTCTGTCTGCAGACTTGTCAAAGCATTAATTCATGGTTTTTACTAACCGGTATCAGTATGTTGTTACTTCGGCATCATTTTGAAACGTGTATTACAATTAAATCACGGTGAAATATATTCATCTTGTTGTAGTTGGTTTCTACCATAGTATTTACATGAAGATAAGCCCCAAATATTCGCATCGCTCTAATCGCTCGAGTTTCACTGCGGCTGTCAGCTGTGTTTACTCCTGTCATTCAAACAAGACGCGGTGAAGAGGGGGCGGGGCTTATATCCATATATCACAACATATATATATATCAACCCAGTCTCACGGCATTTCGTGTTATAGTCACAACATTTAATCTATTGATTCGTGTTCACCAACACGATTTTCCCCCTTTTCTTCGTGTCACACAGAACGATTTTAAAAGCAATGTATTTCTACTGGTAGTGTGTTTCGTGCCTGCGTCTTTTTGTCCGGTCGGGTCGTGGAAGACCGGAAGCTGTGTGGTTCATAAAAACATGTTCTTACTCAATATCAAGCCACGGTTATTGCTTTTATTTAAAATCGTATAATGTTGGACTTTTTTGCCGTCTGTGAGGAAAATAAACGGCTCAGAGCCTCAGGATACTGAAATCTGTATTTTTATTAATCTTTTTTTCCTTCTAATTTGTTATTCTTTTCTAAATAACACACTGTTATTTACTCACCAATAACACACAAGTATCCTTGCTTTTATTTATTGGTTTAATTCCATAATCTCTGGCTTTTTTGGCGTCCGTCAAAAAATAAAAAAATAACCGGAAACAGACGTAGGCCTATAAGGGACATTTTGAGCATCATTGCGATACACAGCCACTGAACTGATTACCCAAGATCCTCAGCTATGGTTTAAGCTCGCCGATTGGATGTTTTAGCCGCAATGCATGTAGGGATATGGTGTTAATGCCATATCAAATCCGAAAAGCTTTTTTAAAAAAAAAAATAACACTTTATTCCGAGTGCTCTTGCTTTTCTCTTTGGAAGTCATCACATAACGGCATTGTAATACACGGTTCGGCTGCATTACATATTAAAGATCTGCCGTAGTTCTTTATTTATAGAGCCCTGATGAGAAGACTTCTGGACAAACAGGAAGAGCTGCCGCCAAAACTGAATACTTGACGTGGATCATAAATATATCAACAATTAAACAACATCTTCAATTTATCTTCACACAATACGTCTCCTTGCAGTATCAACACTAATTCGGCTGACTTTTACATTTGATCTAATTCACAGATAAGTTATATTTAAACCATAACGGTGCACAGCTGATATAAAAGGACTGTAGTTTTTAAAGATATTACTGATTTTCTTTGAATGTAAGAATGTAAATACTGAGTCTGAAATAGTATAGCAATATGCTGTAACATTATGTGAAAGCATGAATAAAACCACACATCTTCAGATGTTGTACATACATAAGTGTCCTACACTAATAATACAAAGTTATGATTAGTATGCTGTGTGTACCTTGTGTGCACCACCTAGTGGTTAAAGCACGTTATTGAATTATTTTTGTTGAATAATGTTATTTTTGTTGAATAATGTTATCTGATGAAACAAATAATAAGAGTACATACTTTCATAGGGGGAAAGTAGAAGGTCAATGATAGAAATATAGAATATAAAAAGTCAAGAAGATACTGTAAGTGATCTCTACAATAAAACAGTTTAGTGCAGGATGTACAAAGATATTAATATGATGATGTGCAAAACAGACAAACTAATTAACCTTTATTTAAACATTAAAGAATACTTTAGATTAAGGTCTTCTTTTGAATAAGAAAAAAGCTTTGGGCGTATCTATCTACAGATAAATATTAAGCCTGACAAAGTACTTAACGTCTAATGTATTACTTTCCTGCAATGTTAACTATGTTGAAGCACTTATTTTAACTGATATTATACACATTAATTATACTCTTATGTAGATAGAATAAGAAATGTGCAGAATATGACAGTTTAATGGTGGAGGTACACACATATTGATAGATGTCTTGTAATGCACTGTTGAGGAACCTGTGACCCAAGTTTTTCATTCATTGCATAACTACACCGTAGTTGTGTATATGATATGTCAATAAACCTTTGAACATCTTGAAATCTTGAAAGGGATGTGCAAAATAGCAATTATACAGTTTTTAATTAACTATTAGTAGAGAATAACGAGTAATGAATATACTTTATAGAGATCTGCAGATACATGTTTAGTCTTCTCAAGCACCAACTATCAAATATCTCTCCTGATTGTTGGCACTTGACAATCACCTTCCCTGCATTTAACTCACGTGTAACTAAAGTCTGCTTTAAGGGTTGTTTATATTTCACATCATTAATCAGAATCTGCAAAGTAACTCAAATAAATGCAGTGGAGTAAAAATACCAGGTTAACCTCTGAATTGTAGTGGAGTAGAATTACAAAGTAACAATGAGCTGTCATGTGGGTCTATATTAATGCTGCGCATTATGGACACAAGCGATTTTCACCCATTTATTAATTATATGTTTTACATTTGATAACACCAATGTGTTTAATACTGACAACTTCTAATTGTGGGAAAAACGAAAACGTTCAGTAGAGACGTCCCATAGAACATTTTGCGAAACACAATAGCCAGCATGTGTAGTTCTGGGGGGCGTTCGATTCCAGTTTTGGATAGTCTGGCGTGGTTTCGTTCCATTTCACACAGCTGTTTGACGCTCTGCGTAACCTTAGCGCACTGCCACTCCAACATCCAATCCCAGAGCTTGAAGATTAATCACGGGGACTGTAGTCCTAAACGACAGCTGAGGATTATGGGTAGTGTAGTGTCTTAGGCCATCCTAAACTCAGAAATGTTTTTCGGATTTGATATGGCATTAACACCATATCCCTACATGCATTGCGGCTAAAACATCCAATCAGCGAGCTTAAACCATAGCTGAGGATCTTCGGTAATCAGTTCAGTGGCTGTGTATCGCAATGAAATCGAAATGTCCCTTATAGGCCTACGTCTGTTTCCTGTTACTTTATTTTGAAATTCAGTTCCTGACGGACGGCAAAAAAGCCAGAGATTATGGAATCAAACAAATAAATAAAAGCAAGGATACTTGTGTGTTATTGGTGAGTAAATAACAGTGTGTTATTTAGAAAAGAATAACAAATTAGAAGGAAAAAAAGATTAATAAAAATACAGATTTCAGTATCCTGAGGCTCTGAGCCGTTTATTTTCCTCACAGACGGCAACAAAAGTCCGACATTCTACGAATTAAAATAAAAGCAATAACCGTGGCTTGATATTGAGTAAGAACATGTTTTTATGAACCACACAGCTTCCGGTCTTCCAAGACCCGACCGGACAAAAAGACGTGCTGCAGGCACGAAACATACTACCAGTAGAAATACATTGCTTTTAAAATCGTTCTGTGTGACACGAAGAAAAGGGGGAAATCGTGTTGGTGAACACGAATCAATAGATTAAATGTTGTGACTATAACACGAAATGCCGTGAGACTGGGTTGTATAGCTATATCACTAGACAACGTTAGCTATAATAATAATAATAATAATACATTACATTTATAAAGCGCTTTTCCTGGTGCTCAAAGCGCTTACAAGCAAGTAAAACAAAAATAACAAAAGTAGAAAGTGCTAAGCTAGGAGGAATAAGGGCGAGGGGTTAGTGGATTAGGAGTTGAAGGCAAGAGTGAAAAGGTGAGTTTTGAGGGATAGTTTGAATGATGTGAGAGTGTTGGTGGATCTGACGTGGCTGGGGAGGGGGTTCCAGAGTGAGGGGGGGGGGGGGGCTGCGAAGGCCCTGTCCCCCCAGGTCCGGAGCTTTGTCCTGATGCGCTGCAGTAGGTTAGCTTCAGCAGACCACTAAATTGGAACAGTCTGCAAACATGTTTCAAACTGAGCACTTTGGTTCCCCTGCATCACTTTGAAACTCAGTGTTTGATACTCATGGTACCTGTCTCTGTGGATAGAGTCTGTAAACTGGACATTATGTTGTTTGTCGTCCTTATTGTTGTTCTGTTGTTTCTATGTTACATGTGTAACTAATGTCCTGCAGGTCACCTTGAAGAAGAGATCTGTTGATCTCCAGGGGCTTCACCTGGTTAAATAAAGGCTACAAACAAACAAACAAAGACCTGAGGCGACGGGTGGGGGTGTGTCGTTGGATGAGGTCACAGAGGTAGGGGGGGCAAGGTTGTTGAGGGCTTTGAAAGTGAAAAGTAATATTCATTATATATATAGTGTTATATATATATGAGTATATATCTAGCTATATCACTAGACAACGTTACAGATGTAGCGCTTCATTTCAGTCAGTTTGAAACGCGAGGGCCGTGATTGGTCCGTGATCTGCCCTCGCTCAAGGGAAAACCTCCAGCTTGATTTGAGACCTCCCCCGTGATAAATACATGTAATTATAATGAAGCCAGCTGCAATGGATCATTGATCCACCAGGGGGTGCAGTGGGGTTCCACACTGGAGCGCATGTGAAAGAAAGTCAGAGAGAGTACGCTGGATGTACAGCGGAACTTTGTTCAGATCCATATGTCACGGATATCATACTCTGTGCTAAATAAGAGACATGTAATCATTTACAAAACATCACCATGTTGTTATTTAACAAAATAATGTTGTTTAGTCGAAAAAAACGAACGGGAGGAAATGCAGCTCGGCTCTCGATTTGTAATCCTAATTTAATCATCATCTTCACCAGGGCATTGCCTGGACCTGGAAACATTCGGGGCTTAGCCCACAGTGGCGGCGCTACAGTCGAATTTTCTACTGCAAGACTCCCCACACGCACATACACAATTGCGCCATCTGGTGTCACAAACGTGTGTCTGCATTAGCTTTGTTACGGCAATGGATCGTGGGAGATTCTCATAGCACGTGAGGATTTCTTGAGGGTAACGGTGTGTCCACACAGCAGCTTTGACCAAATCTTGAAAATCCTGGAGCTGGGCGTGTCTGACAGCTTGGGGATTTCGCGACCAACAACCAATCACATGAATATCACATGAATATCCCGCCCCCGACATACAAAGCAAAAAAACCCGGTTCTTCTACACTATTGTCAAATAGGAAGGGCTATGATGAACATTTATTTTTTTAACATTTTGAACATTTATGAGATTAATGTTTATGGTGCTATTTTATGCTACATTCCATGCTGGCTAATGATACTGTCTATGCTTGCTAGCAACGAAGTAAACTAGCAACGAAGTAAACTGGATATAAAATCCCCAAACAAGCGAAAACCTACCAGCTTCACCCACTGCCTCTGCCACCTCCCTCCATGCCTGGTTCCTCCGGTTTGTATCCCGGTAAGTAAATAGGGACTGGTCATAAAGAACTGGGTGATTTGCTACCGCAATAACTAACTTCTCCTCCATTTTTGTGGAATATAGAAATGAACTGCGGGTCTGGTTCTCCCAGCTTGCACGCGGTTTGATTGGCTAGCGCTTGAACTGTCAGATTTGCATAAACGGATCTGATTGGCTGTCGCTTCCAGCTCAGCCTCAAAAGTTGAACATTGTTCAACTTTGGAATCCTGAACATCCTGAAAATCCTGGAAATCTTCACCTCGCCCCCCCACAATGCAGTTCGGCGACAAGCGAGGGAAAGTGACGTCATCCCCATTCAAAGTCAATGGGCGGAGACGCGCTGGAAGCGGTGGACAAATCGCCAAAAGCTGCTGTGTGTACGGGCCGTAAGGTGCCTGTATTATCTCGGTGGACAAAATGTATGTTTTTATTTTATAAGGACAATAACGTACTGTTGTGTTTGTTTAGTTTAATGTTAATTGTTTAATGCTCACAGTCACAGCAACATGTTTTTGTGTGGTTGGTTTTATATGATTTATCAACGTGATCATCAATAGCTAATCTGAGCACCAGAACCCAGCTCACGTGTCCTTTTTATATGCTGTCCATTGAAATGCAGGAAAGTAATTACCAGCTCTGAGTGATCTGTTGCCGAGGGGACACTACACCGGAGTTACATAAGCAGAGATAAAGTGCTATTTTGAGGGAACTCACCTCCTCTGGGGTCCCCCAGGAAGAATTTTTTTAAATGTTGAAGTTAAAAGCATCAATCTTGTGCACTTTGAGAGCAACATTAAGAGATATGGATACATCTCTCAACACCCATATGTCAACAAAAATCAAAGAATCAGAAACAGGTTTATTATTTAAAAACACTTTATTTTCCAATTAAATCATAAACTATGTCAAATTATTAGAAGTTGTTAGTAATCAGATTAAACAGAACAAAGGGATGGAAGGAGGAAATAATAATCCCTCATCACTTGCTGTTTGCGGTTGAAATGATCTCTTTTGCTGGCCAAACATGCTGGATGGAAAGCAGTGATGTCTCACTTGCCTTGGCCCTGTATCTGCAGTCCCTAAATCAGTCATGTTACTCATTGACTCTTGTCTGTTCTGGTGTTCCTGTTCATTGTTGTCTCCATTGTTGTTCTTATCTGTTGTATCTCCTTCTTGTGTGTCCCTTTCTCCTGTTCTCCTTTCTTCATCCTCTACTCTGTTTGGCTCATCTGTGATGACTGTGTAGGTAAACACAAACAAGTATGTAAGTCAATCCGTTTCCAGCTCTGTCAAATAAATGAATTTCAAGATACACAAATTTGTCTTCATTAAAATGAGTGTCACCACACTGTCACAAAATGTAATACTAACCAATTGAAAATAGTTAAATGTACATCTCTTGTAGATATCACTGTTAGAGTAGTTATCTGCCAATAGGACATAATCATTCCTATACAAATGCAGTTTGAGTCATTCACTTAATATATTCACTTCATACTTTAATATAGTCATTTTCACTTAATACTCTAATATAGTCATCTTTCTGCATTCAACACTAAGGAAAGCTGTACAATTTGACATGATAATGAGGAAAAAAGGCCTTCGACAATGCAGATCATTTTGTGATCATATCAATTTTAAGATTGGGGTCAAGGCTTACTATTTGGGAGCATAGTGTCCCTTGCCCCTTTCAGGAGCCCCACTGGATTGGCTTTGATCTGAAAGCTTGTTAGCTGGCTGTCCATCTCATAATGTTCACATAGAAACTAGCTGTCAATAGGAATATCAATCAGAAGAATTATAATTTCATGCAAAAATCTGTCACAAAAAGAGGTTGCACATTTAAATTCAGGTGTTGTTATGGCAACGTCAGTGGCCAAACAGCCACATTTACTGCTGCAAATACGTTCAAACATGCTGTCGACACGTAAAGCAGTGGCAACTATGCCACCATTTCAGCTGACTTTTCCTCAGAAATACCGTCACATAACATCCATATATTTCAGTGCTAGGTTGATGCTTAGCTAAGCTAACTATGAAACACTTTAACTGACAGGACTCCGGATCAACTGTGTAATGTAAGGTAGCTTCTAGCTTCATGTCGAACACTGACAGTAAGTCAACATTTCCCAGAGAGCTTTCTTTGAAATCACCAGGTAACGCTAAAAAACACAACATTTAGATTTTATGACAAAGTGTTTATTTAATATATCTGGCTAGCTATAGCTACTTGCTAACGGTTTAGCTTACCCGCGCGATTCAAAGTAACGTCAACGTAGCTATAATGTATGCTTTGCTTACATGTTGACATAACTTGTAAGTTTACTGACATTTACATACCTTGCTCACCTGGCTCAGGTGGTGGCTCTGGGGTTGTTGTGTGAGCCACCACTTGAGAATTGCCGTATTTTTTATTTAAAAAATGTCTAATGTCCATCTTCAGAAACTCCGCGCCCGCGGCTGAAAGTTTAAAGTTTAAACACTGTCACAGAGGAGAGGTCAGCCAATAAAACACGTTTATTTCCATGCAACTCTCGGATTGGTCTGGTGGTTGCCTCTGTTGCATTCACTGAACACGGGAAATTACAATTCTGCCATCCTCTAGGTAAAGTACGGTTAATGTATTATATTATTGAGGGAGAATTTGTCCGGGGCTAAAGAAAAAACATCCGGGGCTAAAGCCCCGGATGCCTACCCCAGGCGACGCCCATGATCTTCACCACGATCATTTATGTTTATGTTCGCCCAATTGACATGAAATCACTGACACATAATATATACTGTATTCAACTTCATTACAACGTTATTAACGAGCCTAAACTCAGTAATTCACTAAAGATATTTATATTGTAATGGAGCCTCGTCGGCAGATCAGGATCCCAACGCGTAGCGGAGGGATCCTGATCTGCATGAAGGGTGTTATTTTCCCCATAAGGAACATGTCGCTGCAAATGATCCCGCTTATTACACGGCCACATTCTCAACAAAGTAACGACATGACTCCCAATATTAATTGAAATGCTTTTATGGATTTAGAAAATGTTTTTATTGATTTAAAAAATAGTTGTATGTATTGATTTAAATTGACATGCATCCGCTAAGAAAAATAGTCCGTTGTTACCGTTTTTTAAACAGTCTGAATGAAACGGCAGCTCTCAGCTGTGTGTTTACACAACTAATGGCCCATCAGCCACAGCTCTCTCCCCCCCCCCCCCCCTGGTCTTTCTTCTCCAGCAGCTAAATTAACTGTAGGTTACTCTGAGTGACAAGCTTACAGTTAGACACAACACTGTCATTGCAAGTGACCCTCAGTTAGCTGACTTTTATGTTCAACTGCTAAATTTGTTACTGATAAAAGAGGGCTTCTACTGCCTAATTACCTTAACACTAGAACCGCCAGAGGTGTTTGTATAGGCCTACCTAACACCGTCAAATCCCGCTATTAGAATGCAATGTTTAACAACAGGGTGCTACATAACACACTTTCAGGAAAAGTCACGGACTGGGAGACTTTCATATTTTATTGAAAAAAAGTTAGGCCTACATTGCACACACAACACACACACAACACACATACAACACACACACAACACACACAACACACACACAACACACATACAACACACACACAACACACACAACACACACACAACACACATACAACACACACACAACACACATCACACACATTGACCCGATTGGCGGTTCTAGTGTTAAATAAACTCACTAATGAATGAAACCAGTTCAATACGCATTATTCTTATCATTCTTTATGAGCGCAGAAATAGTCTTAAAATCAGACCTGTTTTTGAAATGAAACCTGACGGCAGGCAGTTAGCTCTGATCACCTGATAAATGCGCCACAGCTAATCGCTGGCCATTCAGCCACAGAGCTCCCTCTATGCACATCACACTGTAGACGGTGTGAAAGCACCTATTGTTTGAAATGATGGTCGGAATGTGAGCCTTCTGAGTTACCGGGACAGCACGTCCTAAACTAAAGTGTTCAATCAATAAAGTAACATCTTATCTTAATAATATCTTCATATTAATAATAATAATAAATCATAGGAGGAGGAGGAGGAGGAGGAAGAAGAGGAGGAGGAAGAAGAAGAAGAAGAAGAAGAAGCCTAGAAATAAGAAAGAAGAA